>NC_080391.1:49263704-49516434 GCF_028751815.1 Salvia miltiorrhiza
TGGAATTCTCTGTTCATGGCAAGCAACAGCACTTGCATCGTGACAGTTCCCTTATTCGGCGGAGTGCCCTTCACGAGCAGCGACATCCTCACCTGGGGGATCAACCTGGCTGCTGTGGATCTTAGATTGCCAGTTGACGTTCGAAATGTCAGGCAGTCTTACCGACACCGCCAAACAGGAGCTAACTGAATTGTTCGGGTTTTCCGGCAGTTAGTACTCCGCCTGTGGGTAGGGATGTCAATCTAGCCTGAAACCCGTGGGCTGGCCCGATTAACCCGCCACCCGAGAGGGATAGGGTTGAATATTTTCAACCCGATAAAAGTTACAACCCGATTAGCCCGTAACCGAATAGCCCAGCACCCGATAGGGCCGGCCCGACTAACCAGATGGGCTAGCCCGAAACTCGAATACTTAATATTAAATATTTAAATATAAAAATAAAAAAATGACAAAATATTATAAAGTCTCATCATTTCGCTTTTCAGTATTTTTGAGATGCTTTGCTTCTATGAATTCAAGCTATTGTTGGATATTTTATTATTTTTTCGTTAACAAGAACATTTTATTGTTACCAACTTATTTTATATGTTATGCAATCTTGATATTTTTTTCAATATCTTATATTTTTGCATTTCATGCTTGCTATATAATTTATATCTTTGATTTCTATGTATATTTTATACATTATACATTAGATCATTAAAAATAACAAAATGCAAATGATTATTTTATTTTACGCATTTAAGCCGACTAGCCCGATGGGCTAGCCCGAAACCCGAACGTTTAGGGTTAGGGTTGAAAATTTATAACCCGACAAAATCCCCAACCCGATTAGCCCCCATCCGATTAATCCGAAACCCGACAGGGTTGGCCCGAAACTCGGTGGGCTGGCCCGATTGACATCTCTACCTGTGGGCGTACCTCCTCCTCGACCAAATTATGACATCCCCCAATCGGCATTCAGAACTCACTCCGCCCACTACGAATCCTTTGTGATGCCATTCGACCTCACCAATGCTGTAGCTACCTTCCATAGCCTCATGAATGAGATTTTTAGATAGTATCTAAGGCTGTTCATCCTAGTTTTCTTCGATGACATTTTAATCTACAGTCCTTCTGGGACCGCACATTTGGATCATCTTCGGACACTGTTTTGCAAGTCTCTCCTGACCATTCCTTGGTCATTAATACAAAAAAAATGTATGTTGGGCGCACTCGAGGGCTCGATTATTTGGGACACCTCGTCTACAGTAAAGGTGTTCAGATGACCCATTCAAAGTTCGGCAGTCTTACGTTGGCCTACTCAAGATTTCGTGTAGAGAATGTGATGCTTCGGGCCGGGACCTTGGGGCCGTCCATAGCTCCTTAGAGCATCTGCAACGGTTACACGATAGCAGCCTACACGTGTAAGGCTGCTATCGTGTAACCAATGCAGCAAACACTTACACAATGTAGCCCTCACAATCGTTGAAAATAGGCGCGTGTTTTACACGCGCCTTTAAAAAAAAGAAAAAAAAAAAATTTGAATATTTGAATTTTGATTTTTTTTTTTTAAATTAATGCAATTTAAATTTAAAGTAAATTGTGTAATTTAAATTTATGAAATTAAACTTAAATGAAAAATAGAAAAATCAAAACTAAAACTATCATGTAAGCTATCATGTAACCTCAATGCAGCCTCTTTACACCATGTGGTCCCCCCTCATAAAGTAAGCTATCATGTAACACCAATGCGGATGCTCTTATGCAGAATGGGCTGCCTATCGCTTATTTTAGTAAGACTCTGTCAAGTCAACTGCTTTCCAAATCAGCGTGCGAAAAGAAATTAATGGCCTTAGTGCTTTCCGATAGCGTGCAGCGGCCGTGGATTGTGTATACTCGTGGCAAGCGTGGAGTTGTTAATTATTGAATTAGTTAATATTTATTATTTCCCTATTTCAGTTATTATTATTGTTAGTCTGGCCCAACATGTGTGCATGGGCTTTATTAGGGTAGGGTTTAGTATTTATAATTGGTAATTGAGTATTTTATTGATCATTGGAAAATCATTGGATTTTGCGGCTTGCTGTAGGCCTCGGTTGAGGATTTCGTTCAGTAAATTTAGTTCTTATTTCTCTACACGCCTCTATCACTTTCTGTTCAGCATTGGCGCCCCTATCTCCTTCGTCGTTTTGTGGCACTACCCAGAGAAGCTTGCACCACCTCCTATCACAGAAGCTAACTACTCCAGCACAGCAGAATTGGGCTGCAAAATTGTTAGGCTACACTTTACAATTGTATATAAGGCAATCTGAATCGCGCAGCGTGTGCCTTGTCCCGCTGTGACGAGGAGGCTGAATTGACAGCCATTTCTCTACCCAGGTGGTTTGATTGGGCAGGACTACAGCATGACGTCCAGGTGGAACTGAATTTATCCGAAATTATTCAACTCTTGAGGCGGGACAACCAGGTCCGACGAACTACCCCCTTGCGCGTTGTCTCTTTTACAAAGGACGCCTATCTTGCCTTCCACATCACATTGGATTCCGAAACACCACTAAATGAGTCCCATTTGACCCCAACTGGTGCACACTCGGGTGCTTACCGAACCTACAGAAGGTTAGCTGCTAATGTATACTAGCCCGGTATGATGCGGCACGTGATGCAGTTTGTCGCTGCTTGTGAAACATGTCAACACGATAAATATGAGACCATGTCCCCTGCAGGCCTCCTGAATCCCTTACCCATTCCCACTGCCATATGGGAAGAAGTCAGCTTAGATTTCATCATTGGGTCAGCGGAGGTTCATTGTGCTTTGGTCGTGGTGGATCACTTTTCCAAGTATGGTCATTTTTCACCTTTACAACATCCTCTCAACACACGGGAGTGTTGCCGAGCTGTTTGCAAAGGAAATTGTTCGCCTTCATGGCATTCCAGATTCAATTGTGTCAAATAGGGATCCAGTATTTCTCAGTTCCTTTTGGAAGAAGTTATCTGAGACGGCGGGTACGAAACTTCATATGAGCTCAGCCCATCATCCTGAGACCGATGGCCAGACGGAGGTGCTAAATAGGTGCTTAGAAACTTATCTTCGTTGTTTTATTTCTGAAAGGCCGAAGTAGTGGAGTAAGTGGCTATCATGGGCAGAATTTTGTTACAATACTGGTTTTCATATGGCTGGGGGTACCACACCTTTTGAGGTTGTCTCTGGCAGACCACCCCTGACGCTCTAGCCATTTTTGCCTGGCGAAGATTCCTTCTCAGCTTAGGTTCCATTTGCAGCGCATGCAAGAAAGGATGGTTTGTGAGGCAAATAAACATCTCCGCGACGTGGAATTTCAGGTTGGTGATTTGGTTTATCTGAAATTCCGTCCATACCGTCAATCTACACTATATTCAGCTGTGAATCGGAAAGCTTGCTCCCATTTTTTTGGGCAGTTTAAGATTGAAGGTTGTGTCGGTCTCGTGGCATATGGACTGAAACTTCCCCCGGACTGTTGAGTACACCCCGTCTTCCATGTGTCCCTTTTGAAGAAGGAAATTGTGTCTGCTACAACTTCTCCAACTTTGCCGTAGGATTTGCTCTCGATGGACCATTTCTTTGTTCCGGAAAAGGTGCTGCAAATTTGCTTGGTGCAGCGATGGTACTAGTGTTGAGCAGGTGTTACTTAAGTGGGAAGGTTACCGGTTGATGAGGCTACATGGATGGACGTTGCTGATGTTTGAGGTCAATTTCCTACCTTCCGCCTTGAGGACAAGGCTGTTTCGGGCAGGGAGGCTATTGTTAGCAGGCAGTGGCGCTCATATGTTCGAGGACAGAGAGCGGTGGCAGATAATGATTAGTTTTTTTTGTTATTTATTTATTATTTGCTTTTGTTATGTTTTGGGGTCAAGGCCTGTACGTGGGTGTAGGGTTTCGTTCAATTATTTAACGGAGTCTTCATCGTGTGAGTAGGTTTATCAGAATTAAAACATATTTGTGAGTTGCTTCTCGCTGTTGGCCTCGTTTGAGGAGTTCAGTTTATATAATCCTTCCATTTTCAGTTCATCTTCGACCTTTACTCTATCAAATAGAATTCATGAATAATGAACACATACAATCACGCAACTTATGTTGTGAATTCAATCCCATGTACGTTCCTAGCATATAGGTTATCCAGTTCTACGAACAAAGCATAGCCACTCTACAGGACTCATCTCAGGATTAAACACCAGACCTAGGAGTCAGTTTAATGCACCTTCTAGATGAATGCAAAATAAAGGAGATGATATGCATAGATAGTAGAAAAGAATGAAGTCTTTTACCGTAATAAATTGTGGGGGATCATCGAGACTGGATGATCCTAGAACAATTTCTCTTTGCAACTTTGCTGATAATTTATGACAAGCTCGTAACTGCAGAGAAACAAATTTTAGAAACAAGACACATACACCCAGAGCACAACTTAAATATTACCTCAGAACGTGTTGCCCCACCAACAATAAACACAAAAATCCGCTGACCCATCTTCTTGAAATCACTAGAAGCGTGCCTTAAAATTGAATCACTACAAGAAACAAATAGACAAAGACACAATATTATTTCAAGGTGAAATGATGGGCAAGCAACAGGTAGAGTACATGGAAAAGATAAGAGACTAAATACACAAGCATGTTGAACTTAATAAGATATAGCATTAGACATTTTTCAAAGACCCTGATAAAGCCAAATTTTATGTTGCAATAACCACGAGAGATAAATAGAGAGTCAAATATCAAAAGCAAGCCTCGATAGATACCTTGAATACCCATCATCAGAGCTTCGCGGACGAGCCCATGTTGCTGTTCTTCTTGATCTCTTTGAATGAGGCGTTGGAATGTTACCTGACCTTACTGCTGCAGCCTGAGAGGGTCCATGCATAGTTGGACTAGGTTCATTCATACATGGATAATCATTCCTAGGTAGTTCGCCTTTACTAAGTTTTTCCACAAGCTCCTGCAAGGCAACAGGAACCAGTTAGGTAGGACAATACATACATTAGACTTTACATGGCACTCCGACAAGTGTTACCACTAGTTTTCATCACGAGACACCTCATAATGTGTACAGAAACCATCCTTAAAAGTGAAAATTTAAATGGGCCTCTACAATATGATGAACTTTGTCGAAATTTTTAATTCAAGCCACCAGATCATGACTGGGTAAGGCCTTTATTTTTTTACAAACTTTAAACATGATTATCATAAAAGATGTCAACCATTCATGGCCCTGGACTATAGTACACAGACTGTTCAGAATATTAATGGGACAAAAAAAGAAAAAAAAACAATTCAACATATTAGTCTCAAACAAGAACATTTGAAATGCAATCGCATGAGCAGGTTGCCATATGACTTGATGGATTTTTTTAAGCTCATTCAGTAGCAGTATAATCTGGCTGAGGTAAATCTTTAAGGTAGCAGAATGATGGTTCCTTTTTCCTATAGACAGCTCAAAAGAGAGAGAGATTCCTATAATTGTTTTATTGATTAGCTTCTTCACAGAAAAACAGTGACATCCATATCTCCTTTTGAGCTTCAGCTGAATCACTCATCTAATATCATCTAAGAGCTAGAGATAGGATACATCTCCCCAACTTCACAAAGTCATAATTTGTAGTTTTACCTCTATAACAGGGTAAAAACGTGATAATTGCCAAGTCACTTCTTCACCAGGTCTGTCTTTTCGGGCAGCGTGCTTCTTCTGCAAACATGGAAAAAACGAAAAATTAACTCTACTCTCAGATGCATAGCTAATATAGCACAATCCCTTTTGCATTCACCACCTTGTGGGCATCAAACTTAAGAGAAAATGGTACAATTGAGCTCTTTTTGTGATCGGATGATGATTCAAGCAATCTCATATTATAAATAGCTGTTGTATCATCTGGTGGTAGTCTAGCCAGCTGCATTTTGTGCAACATGATATTAGTTTTCATATTACAGCTTTACCAAATTGCTTAATTGCTGCAGCCACAAGAACCACCTCAAGGAAGGTATTTAGACTTAAAAACATACAGCCTGCCTGTTAAGTAAAATAATAAAAAAAGAACAAGTGAGTGGCAAGAATCTAAAAGATTAAAGCAAAATATTGCATAGCATCTTAGGCCAAAGGGGAGAATTTGAAGCAGCCAGCACTACTTCATCCTTCCTAATGCTTTTCAACAGTTGAAACAAGGTGGACTAAAAGTAGGTCTCTCAAAGTAACGGCATGATTTTTTCATGACTAATTCTTGATCTTTGAGATGTGGATAGTGAGAAAGATGGTACAAATCATCTTTGAGGTAGTAGTTGGTTCTACAGTTGTATCATGATTCCAGGTGACTTATCAGAAAATTATGGAATGTACTAAATTGATCAAGGTTGAGATAGAAAAGCAGTAAAATTGCCAGGTTTAGCAAACTAGAAAAGTTATATGCATTTTTCAGCCATCCACATATGAATTATGAAAGTGAACTTTTTAGCCCTTTAAGGTCTAAAAGATCCTTATTAAGAAACACCAATCCACCATCTTTGGTTCGGGAAGGCAAATTATACCATCAGGGCGCATCCCTGGGACTCTAGGGTCACCGGACTTCTTTCATGTCAAAGAAACGCATGTTTATGTAGAAAACATGCAATACTCCTCATGCATATTCCTCATAGTCTAAACATGACCGACACATGTAATACATATCATGTGAACATGAACTCAATAGACCATGTCATCCCTTCGTTGCAAGCGTTTTTGGTGAATAAAATTTAGAAAAGAAAAAGAATATTACATGAAGGATCGCAACTTTACTGAGGGGTTTTGTGAAAGGATGTGCATCATGCTACATAATTTAGTTGGGGATAATTGGGAGTTGCATGAGGGGAGGGGTGGGGTGCAAGTTTGCATGAAAGGGTGTAGTTTGGAGGTGTTTACAAGTGCGGTGGGTGTGAGCATGTTTAAACAAGGGGCGGGTTGATAGAGTAAAAATGGAGATAACGCAGAGAACAGAACAAATACAAAGGAACAGAATGAACGCAAGAACCGAACAAATAAATATTGAAAGATAAAACTCCTCCACAGAGGCCTACAGCCAACGTGCTGCAACAAACTACTCTGATGTCAAAAGTGATTGGCTCCTACCAAAAACTGAACTATAAATAAACCAAAAATAAAACAAACTCCAATATGCCCATGCATAGTGTATGGGCTTCTAGTCCAACTAAAATAGTGTACTAACAAAAAGACTAATTAAAAATAATGATACATAAAAATAAAGATAAGACTCAATAGTGTGCTATCACGGTTGGGGATGGGGGTTTTACACAAAGGTGGATCAGGTGGTTGGAAAGTTTACAAAAGAGGGGTGCTTATTGGACAGTAGGAGTACAGGAATTTAGATGATTTGGTATGGGGGAGCGTTTTACATAACTGTTTACATGAGTTATGCAGTACCGTATCAGGGTTTAGATTGACTAAACAAGGGTAAATGATAAGGGCAAGAAAAAGGATATTCTAAAAGAAGTAGTGAATATAATCCTTTCTCTATAACGGCTATTTAAATTTTTTTAGCACAGTTGACATCACCTAAAGTATTAACAACCACTGGAACTGCAGTTTAGATTAACAAGAATTAAGAGTTGACACTCGCAAGGTTATGAGGCACATGCCACGGCCCTTCGACTGATAACATTAAAATTAAATTTTGGCACTAACCTCCATTAGTTTTGAGATTTTATCATCATCAAACTTCTCAGGATATACAGCAGCATAAATCATCAATAATCGCAATTTATTTTCACGCGATACATCCTGCCAACAATTGACCATTATAAATTACATCTGTCAACAACAGATAAGCTTCTTCACCTTTTCAGCACAAAGTAAAAACACCACTCACCTCTTTTGTTCTAAGAAAATTAATAATATCCTTGGTTCCTGCATCTCCAAAAACAAGATCCTGCTCTAGTTGACCAACATCTTTAAGCCCAGATTCCCTGATAATTTTGTTAATTTTTCCTGCAATCTGAAGAACACATTAGAAACTATTCGAGCCAGAAACAAAATAGAAATAGTTAGCTATTTTTGAAGTCAATATACAGATCTGCTGCTTACGTTTATTCGACAATAATCTTTAATACTCAAGCTTATCCAGCACAAGCAGAACAAATATAATATTTAATAAGCGACTCATAATTTTTGGAGTTGATCAAAGGTGTCTTGCTATGAAAAGGAATTATTCCATCTATGTATCAACTGATGGACTCACAAGCATTGTATGATATCTTAACTCAAGCTTTGTGTAACTTATTCGCTTCTCCAATACCCTGATTAGAATATTTCTCTGTTAAGCTTTAAATTGCAATCAAACGAGTAAACAAATGCCATTTAGCTTTAACCAGTAAGCATTAGCAACATTTTCTGCCCAAGTCATTTTTACATGTAGGCTTGAATGACTATGAAAGAACATGGTTAAATCTATAGCATAACTATCTTTCAAGATAATACCTTAGCAGATGGTTAAAAAATACCTCTTATTGTGACAACATGGTCAAGCAAAGCATTATAAGTTTCAGCCAAAAATACACTTAGACTCACATCAACATGGAGGGATAGCTTTTCAATTTGTTCACTATATTGAGGCAAAGCTTGAACCATCTTTTGCAAGTCCCGAGTAGACAATTCACCACCAGATCTGCATATTTAACTTACATATTAGATACACATTATACCAGGACTAGCAGGACATACATATTTTTGTTCATTACTACAATACAGAAGCAGGAAAACGTGAGACAAGAACTTTTGGGATTATTAAAGTTTTTTTAGGTATACATCTAGATATAGCCATATAATTGAGCGTCCATGAAACTAAGACCACATAGTTGACAATTTGTTAAGACTTCGCCATTCCAAATTGATAGTCACAATCATACTTCACTTTTGTGATACTTGGATGGTTCAAAGTCTCAGTGAAGCATTATGTCCTGCTACACTTGATACAACTTTAAGTGCATGACAACCTCTCAAAAAACACAGACACACGCACAGACATCTTAATTAGAAAAACAGAAATATGTAAAGCCTTCAGCTCTTCAACCCAACCCAAAGCTCCAAGACAATTTACATCCACATTCAAATTGAGAAGGAAAGAGCGTGGGACGGTCTAACAAGGTGACGGAGGCTAACAGTTCCAATTGATATAAAACTACATCATTGCGAATCCATCATGTACAAATAAAATTATTAAGGTTAAATCCTAGCTAATCAACTCAACACTAACAATAGCCTTAGATATTATGCATTTAAATAACTACCAAGACCAAAGTATAGCTATATCTTTACACCATAAAAAAAATATAAAAAAATAAATAAATAAATAAATAAAGAAACAGTCAGGATATAGGTTACATGTCCTTTGTAAACTAGTAAGATATCTAATATATATTTAAAGACAAGTTGAGAGATTACATATCTAACTCACAAACAAGCAAATTGTCTGAACTAAGGCTATTTCAAATTAAGAGTTGACATAGGTTCTATGGATCAAGTTTTTTCAGGAAGCAACCAAAATATATATTATACATAACTAACCAACCTTGAACCATGAATTTGTGCAGCCTTATTTTTAGATACGAAGTTCGTCATTTTCTCATGCAGCCGCCCACTTGCCTGATAATTGATTAAAGTAAATATAGCAATTGAGTCAAATCTCCTCAAAACTTATAACTAAAAATATAGGAGGATTCTCCATACGTACATCAGCTATATGTGCATGTCGGAGCTCTAACCAGATAGGATCATGATCCTCCAAAAGAACCTCCTTCTTCTCTGGGCGACCACCTGTCTTGCTTGGAACCTGAACAATAAGATTACTTAACATTGCTGAGGAACTTTCAAATTTTCATAAAACACACTGGTAAGATCTCAGAGACACTACCTCATGGACGTATTTATTTCCATCCATATTTAGTAAATCACGGCACATGGCATCATATGTCCATTCATGTATAATCGGAGCAATCTGAACATGAAACGTAAGTATGTCACACAAGAAAAAGTAAACTGGAACTCTCGAGTATTTGAGATTTTGGGCAGGAATAGCTACAAACCTGGTCTACTGATCTATCTAAGATAAGCAGCTCGCATGTCTCTAACTGGGGAAAATTAGGAAGGTTGGCTTTATATTTCATCAGATTGTTCCAAACAGAAGCAGCAAGCTTTGTAGGAATTAAATCACGAAAAGTAGTCATTGTAGTAGGGTCAAGGGATTTAGCAGCACGGTAACGCACATATGGAAACTCCTGTCACATCACAATACAATAGAGGTCTTCACTCTGAAATTGCTAATGCTATAGGCCAACATTATAGGGCTTCAGATGACATACCCTCAAAGAAGCAAATACTGTAGCTATTCGTGTCCCCATCACATTCAAACATGCATCACCTCTGCGAGAGCTTTCTTCATCCCCGAAGAGATCCTCAAGGGCTCTCTCATTGTCAGTGATGAAACCCTGAAGTATTAGACAATTGTTAAAAGAATCCATTGGATTTATTGTTGACATTAGCACCATGCAGCAGGAACAGTTTGAAATACACAAATCTGAACGGTCACCCTCTGATATAGCATAACCTAAGAAGCATGGGGACGGATACGTAATACGGATACGATACGGTACGGGGACGTAAATACGTCATTTTTCCAAAAATCAAGATACGATACGTCAAAAATACGTTTTAGTTTTTTTATTTAAAATATATTTTATATATATTATAAATTCATAATTCACCAAGAATATAAGTAAAACACTACTAATTCATCATAACAAAGTTCCAAATAGCAAATAATGAAATAAAACACAATAAAATGTTAGTAGCCCAGATCACTCATCATCGTCTTTCTCCTCCTCCTACTCCTCCTCCTCCTCCTCCTCCTCCTCCTCCTCTTCCTCTTCCCTCAAATTTGTAGTAAATGGCTGCCAATTCAAATAAAAAACATAAATCAAACTTCAATTCAAATAAATCAACTGCCTAATTCAATAAACCCACTGCCCAATTCGAAATTAAACTTCAATCCAACAAAACCCAAAGCTAAATTCGAAATACCCACTGCCCAATTCGAAATTAAACTTCAATCCAACAAAACCCAAAGCTAAATTCAGCCAATCTTCATACATACCCACTGCCCAAGCCAAATAAAAGAGAGGAGAGTGCGAATTAGGGTCAGAGCAATACCTTTACAGCGGCGGGGCGCAGGGCAGCGCGACGGCGACGGCGGGCTGGCGCAGGGAGGCGCGACGGCGAGCGGCGGGCTGGCGCAGGGAGGCGCGACGGCGAGCGGCGGGGTGGCGCAGGGTGGGTCAGAGAGGAGAGTGCGAACGTAAATGGTGAGTGAGGGAGGCGCGAATTAGGGTTTTACAAGTTAGAAGTTTTAAAATTTTGACTAAAACGTATCTTTTGCTTCAAATACGTATTTGACCGTCTGGTCAACGTATTTTAAACGTATTTTTTATTTAAAAATTAATTAAAAAAGCGGGAGTTAAAAATACGTCCCCGGGGACGTATTTTACGCGTATTTTTCGCGTATCGTCCCCGGGACGTCCCCGGGACGCGTACGCCCAGCAAACTGCCATCCCCATGCTTCATAGAGCATAACTTATTTTACATCTTTGGTTATCAAACCATTCAACTAAATCAGAATAAACCTTTTTTTCTTGCGAGTAGTAAAATGATGATGGGAATGCTAGATACAAGAACTTCCACATAAATGTCTAAAGGATTATATACCTGGCTATCTATGGCGAAATACTCCAAGTTCATCTGTAAAATTCAGATTCAAAATAAGAATAAATACTAGATCTACGTTTAGTATAATGTGTATGGACATAGAGATAGAAAAGAAAAGGACAAGAGACAGTTAACCTCTCTTAAGGCACCAATGCGAGATAAAACACTTCCATCCTTCTTTATTTGGGCAACCAATTCACGGGAAACAGGTGAACTGAAGAATACAAATGCCCTAATGGCAGGAAAAAAAAAAAGTAGATAAAACAGAGATGATGAGCCCAATTATTTTTTCTACCGCAATAGCCACAGATAACACTGGAAATGTAAGTCGGAAGGATTCCATAAAATTGTAGAGGATCACCTAAAAAAAAGAAAGGATAGAACATTTGACATACTTTCTGTACAATGGCGATCTTCCAGACATATCAGAAAGGAAGATAACAATGCTGCAGCATCAAGAAAATGAAGGATAAGAACCAGAATGAGAGGCATATAAGGAACAAGAGACATTATTTATCAAAAAAAACTTTATAAACAAAAACAGAAAAGACAAATTTAGAAGGAAAATTTGAGTTGAAGGGCTCTACGCACTATGCTAGCACCCACAGCATTAATTGTGTAATCAGAATCAAAATGTCTGAAATTTCAAAGTACAAGTTTTTAACAACCCTCCCCATACTTGAACTGCTGAGCTTTGGCATATAAGGCTCTCACAGCATTCAACCACAAAATGCAAATAAATAAAACCACTTGAGTATTTTTCCTAGCAATGTTGCTAAAGTACATTAGTCATCCAAATTCAATGAATAAGAGAGCAATTTGTGAAGGGCCAAGCAAAGGATCAAAATTTGGCCTATATCACATATCTCTCCTAAAAAAAGTTCCGGTGTAGATATGATCTTCAAACTTGGGCAACCTCCAAATAGCCCATGTAAAAACTTTTTACACATGTAAACAACAATGCAGCGCTGCATTGGGCAAGTAGATAGTGGTAAAGGTAGAGAAAAACATATTATGGTCATAAAAATTGACTGATTAGTGGGTGCAAAATGCAACCTCGAAGCTCTTTGTACATAGGTCATATTACAAAAGCAATATAAAAGAATTTGACATCTTGGCAGCTTTAAGCAAGGAATGAAAGGCCTGAAGCTTGTTTAGGATACACAAGCTCTTTGCATTTTTACCATGTCAACGGGCCTTGCCCCAGTTGGCATATAAGAGGAGTTTCTAACTCCTTCTTATCTAAAAGAAATTAAATTCCCAGTTTTTTCATGCCTAGCTAAAGAGTGATTAGTTTCTTACCTGGTCTGTTTGAGGATTTTCACCCTAAAAAATTATATTGACCATCATATCTAGGGCATCACATCACATAACCCTTAAAATTGAGAACAAGAAGTGAGAAAAGGAAAGAAAAAGTGAAATGATGCAGGTGAAATATTTTCCTCAGCTTTTGTTTGAGTAGAGATACCCCTACAACTTCATAAGCTCATAGGTCGATCAAGCTAACATATTTATGTTCGATACCATATGTGTTGATTCTTCTATGAGTTTACATTGTAATAAGCAATTGCCGATATAGCAAGAATCAAATCAATCTTTGATCTATCCATAATATAGGCAACAGCAAAGATCCCAGTAAAATTAAACCAACCAAGAATTCGACATGTATTTCTAAATATATAGCAGATACATTCTCAAGAAGGAAAAACTACACCTAAATGGAACTTGACTATATAAAGTTGAAAAAATGACAAGTAAGATCCTTATAAAAATTATTATCTTATGATACCAGAAGACCTTATCCTACAATAGACCTCTTAATCCAAAGAGGACAAATTATTCAGGAAATGATACTTTCTTTTTCAGCATCAGCAATTTTGGATTCCTAGAGTGGTACTTTATATTCTTGAATGGTAATCATCATTAGGAGCACGCAGAGGTGTATTAGAATGTATAGCCACATACCCCCATATAAACACAGCAGACATACAGCTAACAAAAGCATCTTGATTTTCACCTTAATGTCCTTGAACATCAAGACCCCAGATGTTTCACCACCATTGTCACATATGATTAATTATGGTCCATATAATACAGCAAAAATGAGTTTATAATTTTGTGAATGTCAAATAAGGCTCAAATAAAATATGTAAGATATAGAATGAAGCATAACTTCATAGGTGACCAGCTACATTTTTTTTTTGGTAGGAGACAAATATCTTAAGAGACTGGACTCGAACCTGAGACCTTTGGCCTCAGACATTAATTAACCACTCTACTGTCAGGCCAACACAACACGCACACAGGTGACCAGCTACATTTTTTTTTTTTTGGTAGGAGAAACAAATACCACTTCAAGCCGTCACGTATGATAGATCACATACCCTAGAAGAGTCTTACATTTACCACTTCTTACCCCTACTGTCAGGCTAACATCATTGCACTTCTTACCCCTACTATCATAAACACTACCGTAGAACCTTCCATTTACATAATACTCCTAACATCATTGCATTCTCTGTGTTGTGATTGATGACAAAAAATATCAAATTGAAATTTGTAGAAGTCTCTCAATTTGAGAGAAAAATCTCTTTCTATATAAACATATTGTAATTAAATGCAAGGAGGTTGCATGTCTTATTCACACGCACAGAGTGCGCACCTCGATATTGGTGCTCTTTACTATTTAGCTAAAATGTGAGGTGCACCTACAGACAGGGATTTAGGACAATGATTATTCCTTAGTTGCTTTTCATCGCTTTTCCCTGCAGCAGGATGCATGAAATGTGTTGACTGTCATAACACCAAATTAAGTTCAGTAACCTAACCCTTCCTGCTTTCATATGCTACACTTATCACATGGCAGTCTTTGATGTGATCAAGGGTAAAAGATAATTTTAACTAGAATCCACATTTATCTTCCAAATACGGGCAACTATATCATACTTCATACTAGTGAAATTAGAAGGCTGCCAAAGTTCTGTGACTTACATATCTTCAAAATCATTGAACCTAGAATTCAGTACTATCGTTAAACAAACAAGATATCGTGATTCTGCTCCCTCACAACCATAACTTTCATATTGCTATCCTAATTGAAGGCGGCACAAATTCATTATGATCAAAGGCAGGACGACATGGAAGAAATGGGTAGATTTCTCCGAAATATACAGAACGATTATCCTCTCTGGAAAGACAAGTACCACATGACCACAATGGCATCAAACGGCCTACTTCTAGATCACCAGATAATTCCTGCTAAGAAAATCATGCACTACAAAGCTACAAAAACGACATAAATTTATATGTTAATTCATCTCCAGAAAATGAAAAAGGATAACTGATACATGATGAACAACTTTTGCGGAAGTCAACAGACTTCCTTTATTAGAGTCCAGTAACTTTCATGCAAGGATGCTCTGAGCTCATTGGCTTACTTGTTCAAATTATTTTGCAAGCCCTATAGCCTTACTATCTGGATGATGCCAAAACCAAAGTCAGATGATAAAAAGGTGAACTCCATACTTTTCTTTGGTTGGTTGGATGAAATATATGGCATCCATGGATGGCAAAGGTTGTCTTCGTTTGTGTATATCTTCCACCACTGTGACAGGGCAGAGAACATTGTTACTTTAGGATACCTTTTGTTCCATAAAAATTACTCCCTCCGTCCGCCAAGATTATGTCACTTTCATGTACAAATTGTACATGAAAGTGACATAATCTTGGCGGACGGAGGGAGTATAAAGCAGTGAATTACAATTGGAATCAATCAAATGCATGTTTCTTCTTTCCCGAAAAATACAGTTATAGATTATACTAAACATGGAGTCCAGACAAACTAACTCATAATGCTTCCACCAACTTATAACAAATAAAAACTGCACGAACCAAAAGATCACCACACATCCAGAGCTTTTCTATTAGTCCAAGCATACAGACAATACATCAGACTATGTTTTCATAACAAGGCATATGAAGACGTTCTTATGAATAGATATTGAATGCACAAATTGGAGAAACTACATAAGTATTGAGAATGGCACAGGAATGTAAATTCTAAAGCCAAATAGCCCACTAAATTGCTAGCACGAAGAGACATTTAATACCTGAAATATCTTGTTAGCAATTTAAGTAGAAAAGAATATGGATTTGAAGTCATTGCTTTCATAAGAAGTAAGTTTCAACAAGTTGAGTTCTGTCAATTTCATAATCAATATTTATATTCACCAACTTTCAGATGAGAATTGATAAAAACACTGTTGAAATTATTGGCTGAAATTGTGTGATTACTGATCATCAACCTTACAATTGCTAAATCTTATTATTATTGTTTTTGTTGTTGTTGTTGTTGTTCTTAACGTGTTGTTATTACTTATTAGATTATTAGATTATCAAATATTAACTATTGGTCTCACACACAATCTGAGCACTGAGTTTTATAGGGGTTAGATGCATATTGATGAAACATTTTGCAAGTAACTTCCAAGTACTTAAATAAATAAATCCAAGATGAAAAATATTGGCATGACCATGTACAAAGATAATAAAATGACAGAGATGTAAGAGAACAACAAAAAGCAAACAATAGTGTCGGGTATAACATCAAGAAAGATACAATATCTCTCTGAGACTGGCCTTATATTTCTTACATGAAACTCCTTCCTCAGTGATATCTGCCATCTTGCACGCATAAGACATTACTTTAACTGTTAACTTGTCCATAATGAGTACCTACATGTCAAGGTATCAGAACAGGGAGGTGACAAAACTTATAGAAAATTAAGGATTAAGGGGCATCACATGATAGATCAAAGGGAAATCTCAACCCAAATAAATATGTTTTCTCATTGACAACTAAATTTTGATTATAATTTGTGCCTATGATTATTTTCAAATGTCAAACAGGACTTTGTGCGTCTCCTGGAAATATAAGTATTTGATAGATTACATTTTCTGCAATAGAGTTAGCGATAATGGTACAATAAAACCAACACATCTCAAGAGGTTGTGAATTAAATTGGATCAAGTAAATTAAAGTTTCATCTAAGGTGATTGATGCTGAATGATTCAGTCAAAAGGACTTTTTGCCAACAAAATTTGACTAGTATCATGAGCACAGACAAGAGGCATGTGAGGGGGAAAAGGTCAGTGCAGAAAATAGAAAAGCAAAATTATTAATACTTTTGTAATGACAATATATATTGACCACTGGAAAGAAATAATTGAAATAAATGAAAACCCTTGTAACAATTTAACTACAGAAGCCTCTGCTCCACACCACAGCCTCTGTTGGATTCATTATTGTAACGAGCCTATGATTTTACGTTATTTTCTTTCCCAAGCCTTCAATGCACCACACAACCTCTATTGCATACTTTATATCAATCTGATGAACTTGCACACATAAATATCGAAAAATTTCAGAAGATTCTTGTGATTTCTATAAGACAAAAACTTGAGGTCTTAGGATTGATGGAGAAGAGAAGTCCTAGCAATCCTCCAACCCAATTACCCACACCTAAAATCTTATCAACTCTCTCAATGTAAGAGAAATATCATTCTTTTCTACCTTCCAACTCGACTTTGAATCGCCTGTTTTGGTTGATCGGAGCATTTCATATAACAATCCTGTATATGCATAGCAGAAATTAGCAATTTTAGAGAACTTACTGAAGACAAAATATACATAAATGCAGCTTGCTAATTCTTCAATAATAAACACCACTAAGAAAGATTTGCATAGAACTATGACCTACAGAATGACATGAGCAAGCATAACACCAGTCATAAGAAACTGATAAAAGATTAGCAAATTTGGATTGCTGGACCTGAAAATATGAACTACAAAATCATCTAATGTTGTGCAGTAGGATAAAGCTGATACAGACTGAAGCTCAATGATAGTTATTAATGTATGGATCAACAGAAGTTAAATCTTAAATCTATAGGAAGATTCAATTCCTACCTTATCAGGATTTGTTTAGCAATCAACTGTTTCTAAAAGTGGTTAGTAGAAAGAAACATTTACAGACTGAAGCTTCAGACACTTTTTAACTTCTGGAGCTTAATGGTATTCTTTAACTGATGCATCAATAGACGTAGGAGAAGAAAAAGAAAAAAAAGCACACACACACAATAGGGCGATTGAATTCGCTATCTTACTCGTGTTTTATCAGGAAATTTATAGCATCAACAGTTCCTATAAGTGACCAGTAGAACAAATTTGATACAGATTAAAGCTCAGAAGCTATTCAAGTTCTGCTGCTCAATTCTGCAATCTATGCATCAACAGACACTAAAAAGTAAAAACTAGAGGACGGTTAAGCTGGCCATCTTACTAGTGGTGTTTTATCAGAATTTGTATAGCAACCCACTAGTTTCTACAAGTGACCAGTAGAAAAAACTGATACAGACTGAATCTTCAGTAAATTTTGAGTTCTGGTGCTCAGTGATATTCTTGAATCTATGCATCAACACATTAAGAAATATAAGGGAATTAATTGTGCTATCTTATAAGTTTATTCAGGATTTGACAGCTGAGCGGGGCGCCGGGGCCCTGGATGCGCTAGCGATTGGCACATAGGGGAGTGGTTGCCCGGGTTTCTCGGCCTGGTATCCTGTTACTGAGCTACGAGCTACTGAGTTCTGGCTCCGATGACAAAATCATCACCGGTATTTGACAAATCTCCTGCCAGGGTAGACCGCGCTCCCGCGGTTCGCGAGAAGGAAAAAGGACTCATCCTTCCCACTTCCCCTACCAACTACTCAACACTCAATCGACCGACAGAAGATCTACGAGCCCTAGAGTTCCATAGCTATAACTCACCCAGCAACTACAGTAGTTACTAACCGACTGCTTCAAGTATCGCTGACATAGCAAAATGGAAACCGTGGTTTGGGCCCACTTTCTTTCGTGATCCCGGGCTTACAAATAAAGTAAATCAACTATGACAAATCTGGTCTCAACAAAATCAAAAGAGCGGAATTCTGATATTTGGTTTAGCAATCAACAGTTTCTACACGTAATAAAGGAATGCAATCTGTATCTAAAGCCTAGAAACAAATTAGATAATCAAGACAGCTCAAATGTGTTTTAAATAAGTAGTCAAATCTCTTAGCTTATGCAATCTATTCCACTTGTGTCTTTCATAACTAAAAATAAATCCCGCGAAGCTTTACACAGCGTCTCACTCAACCCAATCACACGCGAACCAACTAATTTCAACACACTCTCTTAGAAATACATATAGCTCGCAGAAAAGAGACCCAGCGATGCAAAATTGACTTACTATCGCGGCTAATTTGGCGAAAATTCTTGTACTCGCTCCCCTGCGACGACGTATCGGAATCAGACATCGACATGACGATAAGATTACAATTTCGAACAGCGTGACTTTATCTTTTTCCTTCTCTAAGGGATGAATCAATTCAACGCCCCGAAATTACGTTGTTGATCCTGAGTTCTGGTTGTGGATTGTAGAGAGAGAAGAGAGATGTTTTGAGGGAAGATTTCTGGTTATGGATTGTATAAAGAGAAGGGAGATGTTGAGGGAAGAGAGAAATGGCATTTATATTCGGGTTTTGCGTGGGTTTGACTATTCGACCCTGATTGTTGAATTATCCTAGAACTAGAACCAATGCTAGTCTAATCCGGGTCGGGCGGGTCGCATCCCCAAACTTTTTCTTCATTTCATGGGGTCTTGCTTTCCAACTTAATTAATACTCCCCCGTCCAAAATAGGGTTAATTGTAGTTTATGACCTGAACTTTAGAGTCATTTATAAATATGGCTTGAACTTTAAAAAATACAAAAACATAACCTAAACCTTGAAATCATTTGCAAAAATGACCTGAACTTTGAAAAATACAAAAAAATAGCTTAAACTTTGAAATCATTTGTAAAAAATGACCTGAAGTTTGGAGTCATTTGTAAAAATGACATTAACTTTAAAAATACAAAAAAAAAATGACATGAACTTTGAAGTCATTTGTAATAATGGCACGAACTTTATTAATATAAAAAATGACTCAATTTTTATCAAATGTATAAAAATGGCATGAGCTTATACTTTCGAATTCGAATTATGACAACGTGGAAAGTCCGACATTGACGTGAAAATTATATGAAAATTATAAATTCACTTGAAATATTTATAATAAAGTTTGATAATTAATTCTTTTATCATAAGAATTTTAATCTCGTACAAATAATTTTTCTCTCGTAAAATATTATTGACAATACGAATTTTTTGTATTTTTTTTAAGTTCAAACCATTTTTACAAATTTTCAAAGTTCAAATTAGTTTTGTATTTTTTTTTTAAATTCGTGTTATTTTTACAAATGACTTTAAAGTTTGGCTATTTTACAAATGACTTCAAAGTTCATGTCATTTTATATATTTTTTAAAGTTCATGTCATTTTTACAAATGACTCTAAAGTTCAGGCCATTTTAACAAATGACTACAAAGTTCATGCCATTTTTCTGTTATTTTTAAAGTTCGGGCCATATTTACAAATGGCTTAAAAGTTCGGGCCATAAACTACAATTAACCCTCCAAAATATGTCACTTTAATTGGGCATGAAATTTAATAAAATGATTAGTAATTATTATGTAGTGGAGAAATAATCGCACCATTTTATGAAATGAGTTTAAAAATGAATATGAGGTAGTTTTTTTTATAAATAATGGTATTTGTAAGGATAAATAATAAAGAAAAGATGTGGGATTATGTAGTGACATAATGTTTGCGGATGCCCAAAATGACAATTGTGACATCCTCTTGACGAATGAAGAGAGTACAATATTTTTTTATATATTTTTTTGGTGTAAATACATGAATTTTCACCACTTTTGGATTCATTTTTCATGAGTTTTTTAGAAAATTTAAATACATAAGAATTTTGCGCCCATCCACGACGAACAATTCCGATTGAATTGTAACTCATTAGGCTTCTATATAATATACACGTGTCAATTTTAATTTAGATTATTTGTGTGTAAATATACAAAATTTTAGTACTTTTTAATTTTTTCCCCCGTGAATTTAATACTATTCTGATTTTTCCCACGAAATTCACTTTTCCCACAAACTTCATTTCTATATTTCTCGATTAGTTTATGTTGCAATTGGTTATGACTAAAATGTTAATTTAAATTTTTTTGTTGTGTCGAGAATTTGGAAAGCTTTAATATGATCTTTGGATCCAAAAATTCTATCATGGCATATTTCTCAATGAGTTTGTGTTATAATTAGTTATGGTTAAAATGTAAATTTAATTTTTTTTATTGTGTCGATAAATTAGAAAACTTTAGTGTAATCTTTAGATACAAAAAAAATATCATTGAGTGAGAAATATGAAGAAAACGAATTTCATGGGAAAAACTAAAAAATTCTCAAAGTTCAAGTATTTACACGCAAAGTGTTGGGAAATTAATGAAATATCCTTGTCCTAGTTTTGATGATACCAAAATCCTTAGATTTTCTTTTTCTAGACTAGAATCTTTTTGAACTCAAATGTTAGAGTTCGGTTCACTAGTTAGACTGAATAATGAAGACTGAAAACCAGCGGACTGAAGATCGAAGGATTGAAGACCGCTTGACTGAAGTTTGGAACTGAAAAAGGCTGAAGACAAATAATGAAGTATTTAATGGATGAATACTTCACTGAAGATTCAATTATGATTGAATAACCTATGTTGGCCACGTGGAAATAGCGGACTGATACATAAGTCAAGTATCAGTTGACATTATTCCTCGGACTGAAGACTTAAGTTTAAATGAAGCCATGTATTCACGCCAAGTACAACCACATTAAATGCGAAGATATGAAGATCGTCCTCGCCTGCGCAGAGCTTTCCTATTTCATGCTAACTTTTTGTTGGAAATTGGAAGGAATATCCATCCTAGTTTTGATGATACCAAAGCCGTAACTTTAACATCTCAACTGAAGATTACAGGATAAAGAAGCAACTGAAGAAACTACAACTGAAGCTCTCAAAGACTGAAACTCAACTGGTCGACTGAATCAAAGTCAACGACTGGTCAAGAAAATGACGGAAACATACTCGCCTACATTAAATGCTTCTGCATCAGCATTTAATGTTTCAAATAAGAAGATGTCCGTGTACCTGAGCCATAAAAGAGACGTTATCTCCCAACGGCAGGATTTAAAGAAGAAGATCTCTGCCAACGGATCTATTCCTCAGAGACGCCTATAAATAGCTCAAAAGATTTCTCAAGTAAGTGAGAGAGAGAGAAGAGAAGAAAAGAAAAGATTCTGATTCAATCCTCAATGCCGAAGCTGCGTCAGAAAATCAAATAGAGCTTAATATCCCTTAAGCATTGAATCGATGAAGAGAGGATTTAAATGTTGTAAAATCAGTTTCACTGATTACCTAAACTCTCTTATTGTAACTAGAAATTTCACTTAGATAAATCATTAGTCTAGTTACCGATTACTTGAGATTCTATACTCGGTAATCCTAGTTGGTATATTACAATACCCTTTTTCAAAAGAGCGAGAAGAGTGTTTGTAATCGAGCTTGAGACATAGATCAAGCTCAGTGGTTGTTTAGTACCAGTAAACTAAACAGTTAGGTTGCTTAGCACCCTCAAGCTAAGTGTGTAAATCCAACCCAGTGAGTTGGTTGCTGAAAGGTGTTTCCTTATCAATATAGGTTTCTTTGCACCCATAAGCATTGCAGATAGGTTTGTGTTGCACCCGTAAGCATTGTGGTTAGGTTTGTTGTGCACCAGTAAGCACATGCCCAAAGTGTTCGTCAGATTGATCATCTGGCCGTGGATGTAGGAACGTTGTTTTTCGAACCATATAAAAATCTCTTGTGTTCTTACTTGCTTTTATATTCAGTATTTGCGCATATCTCTGTTTCTATAATACTGACTAATTGAAAAGAGTAACTAAGAGATTCTCTGTGAAGAAAATCTTTCAAGGCTATTTCACTAAAGTTTAATATTCCGCTGCTAGAGTTATAGGTTTAACTGATCAATCTTTCGATAGTCAGTTAAATAAGTAACTCTACTCTGTTTTACTTACGACTGAAGTTAATTGACCAGCTCGATTAACTGAAGTCATCTACTGAACCTCTGTTTCAGTATCAGTCGCCACCTCTTGTCAACTGAAGCTCGCACTTTCAAATCAGTAAAACTATCTTTCAGTACAAAGGTGTTTGTTTTAAGTAACATTGATTCAAAAATAGCCTATAAGTGTATCCCCCCATGCACCTGTCCTTTCAACCCTTAGGGGACCCAACGCTTTTTAAAAGCACCATGCTCCTACTGCTAGAGACGTTCATTCCTCAACCTATCAGGAGCCTTGAAGATTGAAACCACAACCCAAGATTTAAATCTATCTCACAACGGTCGAATTCTTGAAGACCATCTCACCAACGGATCTATTCAAGACTTCGCCTATAAATAGAACTCGAGGATCACCTTCAATCTTCACTGATTCAAACACTCAAGCTGAAGCTCTGCCAAATTTGCGACTCAGCCTATTCACTGCTATCCAAAGTTTGAATCGAAAAAGAGAATATCGAAAGCCCAAATCAGTTTACTGATTACCTAAATTCTCTTATCATCGTTTGTCATTTTCATTGCAAATCCCTAGCCTAAGTGTCGATTACTAAGAGCCTATTCTTAGTGATCCAGTTGGTACTCGAACCCCTTTTCTAAAAGAGCGAAAAGTGAGTTTGAAAGAGAGGGAGAGTTCTAGACAGTGGTCTAAACTCAAGAGTTCTTAGCCCCCGCAAGCAAGACGTCTGTTGTCTTTGCAACTGGGAGTTAAGAAGGAGACGAGAAGTCCAATCCAGTGTATTGGCACTGAAACCTAGTTTCAGTTTAAGGTTTGTTGTGCACCCGTAAGCACTAGCTCAGAGTATTTGTCAGTGTGATCAGTTGGCCGTGGACGTAGGAATTTGTTTCCGAACCACGTAAAAATCTCGTGCTGTTAATTTCTTTCAGTTCTTATTATTCCTTACTTGTGCACAAACTCTTCATTTAACTGAAACTGATTAACTGAAAAGAGAAACCAAAAGTTGACAAGTGTTAATCACAAAGGCTATTTCTAAAGTTTAATTTTTGCTGCTGTATAGGGCAAAATTCGTATGAAGCCCAATAAAATCTATCCAATCGGACGGGTCAGACTCGATTCATGTTGAAAGTTCAAACTTGGGCCCATAGTCAAATAGGCCCATCAGATCGAACCCTAGAAAGGGCAACGACTTAAGGAAGAAAGGGGAAACAAGTCAGGGATATGGATCCCACGAAAATCAAAACGACTAGGATTTAAGAAGACGTGTCAGTGAAACCCTAACCATCAAGCTACCACAGAATAAATCCAAGTCGACTAGGCCAAACGATCAATCCAATCATTCATACTCTAATCACTGCTACTTGCACTCATACTCTACACGATTTGCTTTCTTGCTCAATCCATCGGCTTCCACACTTTCACATTTTGAAGTTCGGGACCACCCTGACCCGTCGGGCTTAGTAGTCTGACCAGCCAGACCTACTACTTCAACCCTGCTCTATTATTCCATTTATTTTTTATTTTATTGTTATTTTTACGGATTCCGTCAATCATCTTTCATCGTTGAACTAACTTGAGCATCGGAGCCCCTTCCATCGACACCCCCATCGGTGTTCCTAGAAGGGCTCTAACGTGTTTGTGGTTTTAGGTTGCTAGTGTCCGTCGATCCGGACGTACCCGACGTCTTAATTCGTGATTGTTGGATCTTTTCCCAATAGCTGCTGGTGTTATTAGTCTAACTGACAAATCTTCGGATAGTCAGTAAGATTTATAATACTCATCTGATTTCAAATTCTAAACTGAAACCTTACGTGGATTATCAGTTAAAGCCCAACTAAAATTAAAATATTGAAAGAATTTCAGTATCAGTCTAATCCCCTTTCTAAACTGAAATATCTTTGACTGTTGACTTCAGTCTACACCCCTTCAGTATCAGTCGATACTCTTCAGTTTTATCAAAAAAAAATTCAAAAATAGCCTACTGGTGTATTCTCCCCTCATACACCAATTCAGTGACCCCTCTGGGACCCAACACAAAGCTCTGATGAACACGTCAGCATCAATTTAGAGAAAAATAAGTTTCATTGGAAAAATCAAACGATCCCAAAATCATGTGTTTGGATTCAAAAACTAAAATTTGTTGAAAGAATTAGAAAATACTGAAAATTAGTGTATTTACACATAAATAACCCTATTTCTTTTCACCTTAGTTAATTTTATTCATTTTTCATTTATATTTTTGTGCTTCCACCAAATTGCTGTTAGTTTCATAACCAGTTTTACTCATGTTTGTGCATGGTGATATTTACTTAATTAGAATAATACTAAAAAAAATATTTTTTCTAAAATCGGGGACAATAATAATGTTATACTCCATTCGTCACTCAAGTGCATACCCATTTGAGAATTATACGAATTTTAAGAAATCGATTGATAGTGTTTGAAAAAAAATGGTATGCATTTTGGGGATGAACCAAGTGCATATCCATTTGACAATGGCATGTGTCAGTGTGAGTGAAATAAGGGTCTTAATTTTCATTTTTGAACATCACTTCACTCCAAAGTCATAACAAAGTGTGACTCATTTTTCACTCACAAAATTTTCACTTAATACTCCTTAAAATTCATATCACCAAAAGTGTATATACTTTTAGAGGACGAGGGAAGTATAACTTAGTGACCAAGTATTGCAAACATTACTGAAGATGTTTGGCACTAGCTACAAAGAAAGGGGATACCCCTTAGACTTTCATACTTGTTTCGGGGACGTCCTGGGAATGAATATGTTTAAATACGTCGAAATTAAGTCTCAAGAGACATTTTTTATTTTCGTATTTTTAGTATTTTTTAAATTTAAAATACAATCAAATACGTTTAACCAATAAAAACTATGTGTTGAAACCCTGCTACTAGGTGTTTTAGAGTGTACGAAGCTTGATGATAAAGATGCAATTCCTTATATAGACTCATTGCCATGCCTCCGCTCTATTGAAAACTCGAATTCCGATGGCGGTTTTGTCAACGAATGCGTCTCGGGCCAGGTTTAACCAATAAAAGAATGAGAGCTGTTGAGAGGTTCCATATTATATTGTCGAGACGAAGGGCAACACTTGAAAGAAAAGATTTATGGGCCCACACCAGTGTAGAGTAGATCGTTCAACACCTGCGGCACAAACCTATTTTTGACCTATTGGTCCTAGTATCATAGGCGACTGAACGGGCCTCCCCCTAATTACTAGACCGGAAACCCTATTTTTTAATTCATTTCGTAAATTTTTTTTCAAGCCCATTCACATTGCGCCTCTCACCATGCCGAACTTTGAAGCCAACAAACCCTTTGGTTCGCTGCCACCGCAGCTTTTCGGGCTGACGTTGCAGATGTCATTAAGTTTGTCAATCAACCTATTGCTTGGAGTTCTTCTAATTTTTTGTATGTGATTGATGATTTTGTATTTAAAAAATAAATTAAGTAAATTTTTGATGTTATATTTATAAATCATAATGTTGAGTTGGTCTTGGGTGCGGTCAACCGCATCCCATGCGGTTGCAATTCACTGTAAGACATAGTATTATATTGTAGTTTTGACAATTAAAAACACGAAGGATCCATTGGTGTAACGGTTGTTGCATCTACCTTAGGTGTTTGTCCATTCGCGAGGTATAGTGTTCGAAACCTATTGCTACCACCACCAAACTCCTTTTTATACGAGTTTATTATTTTATTTTTTTGCTGTTTCTTTTTCATCTTTTTCTATTTCAATTTTTTCTTTTGTTTTTTCTTTCATTGCTACCACCAAACTCCTTTTTATACGAGTTTATTATTTTATTTTTTTGCATTTTTTTGCTGTTTCTTTTTCATCTTTTTCTATTTCAATTTTTTTCTTTTGTTTTTTCTTTGCGTTTTTATTGTTTCTTTTTAATTTTTTTATTTTTTTAATTTTTTTTCTACTTTTTCTTTTACAATATTTTATTTATTTCAAAGTAATTGTTATTATGATAAAAAAAGTAATTATTAATATAAAGAAATGTAATATTTATAAAAACATTACCTTTATTCATATGAATTGTTAATTTTGTCTTACGACAATAGTTATTTAACCAAGTAACTAAAATTACAAGTTTCGTGAGTAAAAATAGCAATCGTCGTGAAAAAAATAATAATTCTGAAATATTGAATTTCTTCGTATGAATAATTACATTTTATTAAGACAATAATTACTTTTTTTCTATTTTTTTCATTTATTTATGCTTTTTTTAAAAAAATATTATCTTTATTCATATCAATGGTTATTTTTTCTTACGATTATAATTATTTGCCCAAATAATTAAAATTACAAGTTTTCATGAGTAAAAATAACAATTTTCGTGAAAAAAAATGTATCAATTTTGAAATGTTACATTTCTTCATATGAATAATTACTTTTTATTAAGACAATAGTTACTTTTAATAATATAAAATATACATTTTGTTGGGTCTCGGAAGGTCACTGAACTGGTGTATGGGGGGTACACCAGTAGGCTATTTTTCAAGATAGAAACTAAAACTTCTTTCGTTGACTGAAGTCAGTAGTATTGATGTGATCAGTGAGAAGCAAGATCAGTTGAAAGAAGGTGTAGACTGATACTGATATTGTTCAGTGGATAATTTCAGTATGAAGAACAAGTCGACAAACTGATAGTTCAGTTAAGGCTTCAGTCTATTCAGTTGCAATACAGAGTGAGTGTTATAAATCTTACTGACTACCCAGAGGTTTGTCAGCTAGATTGATAACACTTGGTGCGCGGAAACAATTTTAAAGAAATAGCCTTTAGTGAATCAGATTGTCAATTTTAAGGTTTCTCTTTTCAAGTTAACAGTTTCAGTATAGAAGCTTTGTGCATAGATAGAATATGAAATACTGAAAGCAGTAAATGACACAGAAATTTTTAACGTGGTTCGGAAAATCCTTTCCTACATCCACGGTCAGTTGATCACATTGACAATCGATTACGCTTGTGCTTGCGGGTGCACAACAAACCTATCAACTGAAACAACTGTTTCAGTACCGACACGCTGGGTTGGATTTGTCGTCTCTTTTCTCAATCTCGCAGATTAGCTAAGACTTCACTCGTCTTGCTTACGGGGGCTGAGAACTCTTCGAGTTTAGACAACCGTCTAAAACTCTATCAGTCAGACTCTCTTTTCGCTCAGTTGAAAATGGGTTTGAAAATCTTCAACTAGGATTACCGAGAACAGGCTCTCGAGTAATCAAGGGCTAGGCTAAGGATATATGAATATGATTTCCTAGGCACTTCTAAGCGAGTGTTTATAAATCAGGAGAACTGATTTTTACTACAGGGTTTACTCTCTTCTTCGATTCAAGATTGATTGCTAGTTAAGTGGCTGACTCGATATTTTGGCAGAGCTTCAACGTAAGTGTTTGAATCGGTGAGGTTGAAGGTTGTTCCTTGAGCTCTATGTCCTTCTTCAAAAACTGTCGTTGACACTTGATTTGATCTGTGCTCAGGGTCTTCGTCCTCTATCTTATTTTTTGCCGAAATGGGTAAGGTCTTCAGGCATGGGGAGATGGTGCTACAGTGTAAAGAAACATGGATGTCGTAACTCTGCTTGGTGAAGGACGATTTTCCATATCCCAGCATTTAATGCATTGTCCTTTGCATTTAATGCGGTGTGTACCAGAAGATATCCTTTGTCTTTATTGGTCTAAGCGATATGTACTTGGATGTATCTTCAGTCCGTCTTTTTGTAGCTTCAGTCCGCTGTATTTTTCTGATCCTTAAAACAAGTCTTCAAAGAATGTTTCGACTAAAAATTGCTTCCACATTCCAGTACTAGTCCTTCATTTATAGTCGCAATTACTTCAGGTGAACTTCAGTTGGTCAGTCTTCCAAACTTCAGTCCATGTTCTTCAGTTAGCTCTTCATCAGTCTTCAGTCTTCAAGCTTTGCCGCTTCAGTCTAACTACTAGAGAATGAACTCTAACACTTGTGTTCGAAAAGAGTAGTCTAGAAAAAATAAATTCTAAGGGTTTTGGGATCATCAAAACAAGGTTAGGATATTTCTTCTATTTTTCAACACATTTGTTAGCACAAATGCATACTTATTATGTAAATATAAGTATTTACCTTCATTTAATATAAAGTAGTATTATATTTTCTAAATCCTAAATCCTGAACATTGAATACTAAGAGCATCCACAATGGAGAGCCAAGGGTGGGCTCTTAAATGGTGGTCCCCACCATTTTGAGCCCATTCTCCACAATGGGAGAGCCCACCCCTTGGCTCTCTAATTTCTTTTTTCATTTTCTTTTTAATTTTATTGTTATTTTAGTTTAGAATTAACATTAAATTTAACAACTTAAAATTCATTAAATTAAAATTCAAACATTACATAAAAAAATAGAAAATATTAAAATATTACATTAAAATAAACCTACGAACTATGGTTCGACGGGACCAAAGCGTGCCCATATATGCTCGACTAAATCATCGCGGAGGCGAGCGTGCAAACGAGTGTCCTTCATGCTTGAGCTTCGGGCCATAAAGGTGGCAAAGTCCGATGGTGCTCCGTTATTGAACTCTGTGTGCGGAACGCTACTTGATCCCTCACCGTCGGCGTCGCCATCCCAATCCATCCTAATCTGCAGCAATGTCTCCTTCATCCTCGATTATCATGTTGTGTAATATGATGCACGTAAACATGATACTACTCCTATGCCCCTGCTTCCATAAACGAGACGGACCTTTGATGATACCCCACGAGCTTGAAGAACACCAAAAGCTCGTTCCACATCCTTCCTTGCAGCTTCTTGCATCACCTTGAACCTCCACTTCTTCTTGTCGCCCGGATATGTGAAGCTTTTGACAAATACCAGCTAGTTCGGGTAGATGCCGTCAGTTAAGTAGTAGCCTTTAGTGTGGTGGGAATTGTTGGCGACGAAGTGCACCGCTGATTCATTGTCTGATAGGACGTCGTTGAACAACGTGGATTGGTTGAGAACGTTGATATCGTTATTTGAGCCAGCGACTCCAAAGAAGGCGTGCCAGATCTACAGATCTTGTGATGCAACAGCCTCAAGTATAATAGTGGGCTCGCCCTAATCCCCTCTAGTGTAAGCGCCATGCCAAGCAACTGGACAATTCTTTCAAGCCCAATGCATGCAGTCTAGGCTCCCCAACATTCCCGGGAACCCATGTTTGGCCTCATGCATTGCAATGAGTCGTTGAACGTCGGCAGTGGTAGGCCTCCTCAAATAAACGCCACTAAAGATACAAACAACTGCTTTACAAAATTTCTTCAAGCACGACAACGCCGTCGATTCTCCTATACGGAGATATTCGTCACAACAATCCATAGAAGTACCGTACGCCAGTTGCCGAAGTGTTGTTGTGCACTTCTGGATCGGTGAGAAGCCAAAGCGACCAACCGCATCGGGACGTTGTTGGAAAAAATGATCGACTTCTAGCGCATTCACGATGCGTAGAAATAACTCCCGTCTCATGCGAAAACGACGCCGGAATAGGTGAAGGCCATACACCGAGTCAGGAGCAAAATAATCCCGATAAAGGCGATCGCCACCACCTTCATGATCACGGTGAATAAATCGCCGCTTACTCTTCGGTAGAGGCGAAGGATCAAATCGATAAGCACTAGCAACTTTCATAAATTTGGTAGCTAGACTCAAGAAAAACAAGTTAGGATTTTGTTGTGGATCGGGAAGAGTATGAAATTGTGGGTTCAATTCTTCTTCTTCGGATGAAGAATTGTTGGAAGAATTGTTGGATGAGTTGTTGGATGAAGACATTTTTATTATAGAATGGAAAGATTAGGGAGAAATAGGATGAAGAAGGGTGTGGGGAAGTGAATGAAGTGGGGAGAAATGAAGTAATTTATAGAAGAAAGAAAGAAAAAAACAAAGAAAAAAAAGAAGAAAAAAAAGGCCGAAACGGCCGGAAAAAATGGCTCAATTCTCAACGGCTATTTTTCAATTCTGCAATTTTTTTTTTAATTCACGAAAATTTTTGATTGGGCGGTGCATAGCGTGCGCCCAACCCATCTCCCTTTGAGCCCGAAGCGGCTGTTTGCGCTCGGTGCGCGAGCCGGAGGCTACGCAATGGAGAGAGGCGCGAAAATGGGGGGCTCGCGCCCAAAAAAAGAGCCCCATTGTGGGTGCTCTAAACCCTGAACACTAATAGGAATATTTACTTTTAATAAGCATAAGATATGCATTTGTTAGCACACATGTATACTTATGTTAATAAGCATATCAATAATTACTTTTTCTTACAATTATAATTATTTGATCAAATAACTAAAAGTACAAATTCTCATCAATAAAGGTAACAATTATCGTGAAGAAATGTAATAATTAGAAACATTACATTTCATTGTAAAACTTATTATTTTTATTACGATAATAATTACTTGACCAAATAGTTAAAAATAAAATTACTAGTAAGCGAAAATAACATTACTTTTCTTCACATCAATAGTTACTTTTACTTACAAAAATATTTACATGAGCAAATAACTAAAAGTAAAAGTTCTTATGAATACAAATAAATATTATTGTGAATAAATGTAATATTTCAGAAGCATTACCTTTTTTCATAATAATAATTACTTTTTATTACGACAATAATTGTTTTTTCTTATGACAATATTTATTTTTCTTTCAATAATGATTAAAAATAGTAAGTTTTCATGTGTAAAATAAATATTATTTTTCTTGCTACAATAATTACTTTACCAAACAATTAAAAGTACAAATTCTCATGAATAAAAGAAACAATTATCATGAATAAATGTAATAATTTTGAAATATTACTTTTTTCATACATATAATTACTTTTTATTTCAATTTTTTTTGTTTTATTTTTTTGCTTCAATTTTTTTTCCTGATTTTTTTTACAATGTTTTTTAATGGGAATATTTACTTTTAATAAGAATAAGATATACATTTGTTAGCAATACTTATGTTAATATAAGTATTTATCTTCATTCAATATAAATACTTATGTTAATATAAGTATTTATCTTCATTCAATATAAAGTATTATATTTTATAAAGCATAAACCCTAAACTTTAAACACTAAACCCTAAACCCTGAACACTAAATTCTCAACCCTAATAGGAATATTAACTTTTAATAAGTATAAAATATCCATTTGTTAGCAAAAATGTATACTTATGTTAATATAAATATTTACCTTCGTTCAATATAAAGTATTATATTTTCTAAACCCTAAACCCTGAACACTAAAACTCTAAACCCTGAAGTCTAAAACCTAATGGGATTCTTTTAATAAAAAGTAATTATTGATAGGAAGAAATGTAATATTTCAAAAATATTATCTTTCTTCATATTGATAAGATGAAATGAAATAATTCAAAATTATTACTTTTCTTTACGTTAATAATTACTTTTTGCCATAATAATAATTATTTTGCAATAACGTAAAAATAAATAAAATACAAACAAAATAAAATAAAAACATATTGTAAAAAAATCAGAAAAAAGAAAAAAAATGAAGCAGTAAAAACAAAACCAGAAAAAAAAAAAATGAACTAGAAACATAAATAAAACATAAAAAGAAATTAACCAAAAAACATTTTTTAAAAAGAGAGAGAGAGAGAGAGAAAGCGCATATATAAAAGAAAACAAAAAAAGTAAAAAAAAAAAGACAAAAATAGGGGAAAAAAACCGCAAAGAGTAAAAAAAATGGTACAAATAGAAACATAAAATTCTCTAAAAAAACATAAAAAGAAAATAATCAAAAAACAGTTTGAAAAAAAGAGAGAAAAAACGCATATATAACAGAAAAAGAAAACAAAAAAAGTACAAAAAAAAAGACATAAAGACAAAAAGAGGGGAAAAAACGCTTAGAGGAAAACAATGGTACAAAATAGAAACATAACTAAAATGGTAAAGATCACTTTTTGTCTTATCGTTTGAGCGAATTCTCAAAAATGTCCCACCCTAACGATAATATCAAAACGGTACCCAACGTATCACTAAAAATATCGTCTGTGTCCTGCAAAAAAATTTTGATAATCGAAAACTGACGTTGATCGCCGGATTTATAACATGGCATATCCACGTGGACTCTATTAATCCAGCTGGAATTCTTGTTTATTTCCATCTTAAAAGATTTTGTGAAATTAGCATTTTTAACATAGCCAAAAGCGTTTATTCAAAGACCCTTTTCTCACCTAAAAAAATTCCCGCTGAAATTCCCACTTTTCGCTCTTAACAAGCGAAGAAAAATCGCGTGGCGTCTCCTTCAAACTGGAATTGTGCGGCATCTCCCTTAAAATTGCTGGGTGTTCTCGGCGGCCGTCTGAAACCACGCCGGCGGTCTGAAATTGGCGAAAATCTCGGCGGCCGGTGTTCTGCAATCGAAGCCCTAACCAAAATTTTCAATAGGTTCGATTTCTGGCATCTCTTCTCATATGTTTTTGAGCTTTTTCATACGAATAGCTCTTCTGGGGGGCTAGGGAGATTTGACTCTCGATTTTTCTGTAGTTGCAAAAAAAAATTAATTGCCAGAACTCACTCCCCCTCAGTAAAATTTAATGATCTTCACTATCATTTGTGGCATCCTAGAATATTGCGGAGATGGTATTTTTCGTTGTGGGGTTCTAAAACTACCGAGAATGAGTATTTTTGAATTTTCTTTATATGAAAAAAGTAATTTGTTGTATCAGTGACATTTTGATGGAATAAGTTTTCGAATTAGCTTCTAATGATAGAATACATGTACATTCTGAAATGAATTCTTTAATAAGAGGGCTTGATGACCAACAAAATACTTCAAAGACAAAATGGCCGATGCGTGGTTTACGCATGTTTTGCAAGAACTGCGGTGGATTTGATCACAATAAGAGAACGTGTAAAGAGCCACCAAGAATGCCACAGGTTAGTCTTTTGACAATATTATGTAATTCATATTCTCTAGTTGGTGAAATTGACAATATTTGTGTGTAGGAAAATGTGAGCTCAATCGAGGGTAGTGTGCCACAAGCCGAGGGCACCGAAGGGCAGCGAGCCACAAGTTGAGGGCACCGAGGGCAGCGTGCCACGAGGTAGGCAGCCGAGGGCGCCTCCGAGTTCAATGTTTCATCCACCAAAGTCTAACAATCTAGCCAAGTTTGTCAAGCAAAGAGAGTTGCGCACAATATGTATCTAAGTTCAATTTGTTGCAACTTTGTCAAATTAAGTTACAAATGCTTTACTTAATTGAACATCCTTCAGGCATGACAAGGATATGGTGCATTGGTATCCCCCGAGACTGGAAATATTTATCTTCGGGTATGTATTACTTTAAGATTTTTTATGCAATGTGAAATGTGCATATCTTAACGTATTATTTCAGGAACCTGGGACACGACGTGTACAATTTGTCAGTGGTTACAATGCTACTCAATGTGCTGCTCGACCTCCAAAACAACCAAGTGGATGATCCAACCCCTCCTTAGTTGCATCTTTTGGGTTTTTTTGGTAGCCTCATTTAGTCTTTTTTGATGAAACTTGTAATTTTGAAGTTTAGAAGTTTAATGAAACTTATCATTTTCATGCTTAGCCGAGACAAAGTTTAGAAGTTTTATGAAACTTGTCATTATGAGTACGCTTTGTTATCTAATTTGAGTTTTGAGTATGCTATGTTGATTATATGAGTAGTAGCAGGCGAAACATTTGAGCAAGCTAATTATAAGAACATCAACGACATATATTGTGTGCATATTCAAAATCTAGTTTGTCGAAAATTGATCACCCCCCAAATTAAGCTAGCAAAAGATTTACTCCAAAATATAAATTATCTACTTATTCCCACAAAACTACATTAACCTGTTCTTGATTTGCTTCAATAAGACTACATATTGAGTGAATTACACAAGATAGAAATGAAAATTTTAGCATAGCCCACATAATAAAGGGAAAGATAGATTGTTAATTAGAGTGATACAACATTAGTCTTCTTATCCCAACTAGCAAACTATAGCATCTCCACACCAAATTCATCTACCAAGAATATGTGATGAAAGTCTAAACTTCACAAAACATGACATTTACATAGGAAGACAACGTCGGGTGTTCGATACAAACTCAACTCGACCTACGAAAATCCAAAGCATCAAAAACACATATGTTACAATCAATACAAAACACAAAGTATGAAGTCTACACTTCGTCTCCTTCGAAGACTTCTTCAATGACCTATTTTCAACACGATACTTATACATCTTCAACTCTAGGTCGTCCTTCAATTCTTGAAGCTTTTCAGCTGCAACCTTTTGCTCATTTTCAATCAAGACGTTGCTTTTCTGTATGCAATGTAGTAGAGCCGATTTCGCTCTTCCATCGAACGACTCATCATACCACACAAAATATTTGCAATCATCCGGCTAAATTAACAAATACTTTGACAATTACATAGAATTTGACAACAAATATTTTGACTTCAAAGAAAAAGAATGGAACTTAAATGAAATTGAAGAAAAAAAAAAATTACCAAATTTCCAAATCAACATCTCCAAAACCTCCTACCTGGATTAGCTGTACTAAATGACCGAAGGAGATTACATTATCCATGAATACAGTACTTTCTCTCAAATGAATTCATGGACTCCTCACTGTAAGAGTTCTCCATTCTTTGATCTAGATTGAGAGATTTTTATCGAGAAATTGATGATTGAATTCGCTAAGAGAGAGGAGAAGAAGACTACCGCGTCTGAAACTAGGGCAAATGCTGAAAAATGTAAAAATAAGATATAAGAGAGAGGAGAAGAAGAGGTGAAAAACTGTGCCGTTCTGGACCTCTTTTAAATTGTTGATAAAAACTAATTCCACCTAGGTTAAATGAGTCCACGTGGATTTGCCATGGTGTAACTCCGACAATCCACGTAAGTTTTCGATAACCGAATTTTTTTGCAGGACACAGACGATATTTTTTGTAATGCGTTGGGTACTGTTTTGATATTATTGTTAGGGTGGGACATTTTTGAGAATTCGCTCAAACGATGGGACAAAAAGTGACATTTACCCTAAATAGAACATAAAATTCTCTAAAAAAAAACATAAAAAGAAATGAACCAAAAAATATTTAAAATAAAGAGAGAAAAAACGCATATATAAAAAAACAGAAAAAGAAAAAAAAAGACAAAAAGAGGGGAAAAAAACGCAAGGAAAAAAATGGTGCAAATGGGTTTTGAACCCATGACCTTAGGGATGGGTGTAAAAAGTGAACAGTAACCATTGCACCAAGGCCTCAATCTTGTTTTTAATTGTGGACTTTAATATAACGCGGGGGTTAATCGACCCGTCGCATGGGATGCGGTTAACCGCACCCAAGTATTTGGGCATAATGTTTTATGATAATAGGAAATTAGGAATTGATTGGTAATGTAATTTTGTTAAATTGGATCGTGAATTCTAAATTGGAAACTATGTTTAATATAAATAGTTAATTGCTTAATTTTATCACAGATCACATAGTATCTACATAAAAATATTTTTAATATATATGAAAATATATATTAAATAAAAAATAAAGACTTACTTTTGACGTATTGAATCTTGGATTTTATGAAGTTGACCTCATATCATATTTGTTCTCTTGTTTCTTAGAATCGCAAATATAGGAAGAGAAATGAGACGAAATCTCAATCGTTGATCTTATCTAATCTAAATGTCAGCGTTCGTTCGTTCAACGTTTAACGCGGAAGTTTATTGAACATGAACGGCCATCGAACCCCCCAACCCCCAAAAGTTCAACAAATTATTTGTACGTTCAACAACATTAACTGTCATGTTCCATGTTTTCTGATTTTCCTGTATAAGTTCTGATTCTGTATAACGCGACCCTATATATGTATATATAAGAGGAAGTTCAATAGGAAAATAAATGTTTGCAAAGAAAGGAGAAACAATCTCGGCCATTGATCATGATCCATCGAACAGTCAATAATTAAGATTAAATTTCGCATCCAGATTTTTTATGAACATATCGATAATTGTGTTGAACATATCCAGGTTTCGAACCCCAAAAACTCCAAACGTTTAATAAAATTATTGGTATTTTCAACCGCATTAGTGACATGTTCAATATTTCTTAATTTCTTGTATAAGCTCATTTTCTTGTAGAAACCAATATATATATTGAATTGAAGATGGGAAAACATAAAAACTTGGGTGCAACCGATTTATATTGTGCAATCGTGACTTGAAATACGCACAATTTTCTGCACTGTGTAAATGACACTATTCGTTTATACAAATGACATTGCCTATAATTGATACTATTTGGTTATACAAATAACACTGCGTATTGTAAATGACACTACAACATTTTAAATGACACTATGAGATTGAAAGAGACACTATAAGATTGTAAATCAATACTATAGTGTCATTTGTATAATAAAATAATGTCAATTTCAATCTTATAGTGTCCTGTTCCACCTTATAGTGTCAATTATAACAAGTGTCATTTATATTTCGGAATAGTGTCAATTATACGCAGTGTCATTTACAATGTTATAATATCAATTATACGCATTGTCATTTGTATAAGTGAATAGTGCCAGTTATATGCAGTGTCATTTGTATAATCGAATAATGTCATTTACACGGTGCGGAAAAAAAGGTACGAGTTTCAGGCCAGGGTCCGGGTTTTGGATCAAGAGTGCGGGCAACCCAGTTGCCCAAGATCACTAACTATTAGTATTATTATTATTATCATTATTGCTCCGTTGGGCTTAAGAATCTAAAAAATGATACATAAACCTTTTCTATAAGATTGAGCCCAGTAGTAATTATCAATTTAAAACCATGCATATAAAAATACATCCATTCATTATAGAGTTAATTGCATCAAAATACACGAACTTTAGTCACTTTTTCAATCTGCACATGAACTTTGAAATTTATAATTTTAATCATGAACTTTTGCAAGTGTTTCAATTTTTCCTTAAAATTGAATTTCCAACAACCGAAACGCTGACGTGTCATTGTAGATGCCACGCGTATGTAAAAAACGACGTTGTTTTGAGAATGGTCATCTAAAAAAGTCCTAATTCTTATTCTGAACCGAACTCCCAATCCTTCACGGCTATAACCGGGCCCAACGACGTCGGGAATTATGAATGTAATTTAATTGCAGAGTCTCGCTGTTGAAGGAGCAAAAGCAGAGTCCCAAACACAGCCTTCTCGCTGATTTCCATCTTCAAAATCGTATGTATAAATATAATTCACATCTCCTATATCACAAAAGCCATGAAATTATCGCCCTCAAGAATCCCACGGTCTTCTGTTGTTGAAAATGGTTGGTTTCTTGCAGAATCCCGCTGTTGAATGAGCAAAAGCAGAGGAGGACAAGAGGCAATCTTCATCGGATCCCAATGTGGTTTAGGGCTGTGGTTTTGAAGGCATGTGAATTAATTGATATAAAGAAGGAATTTGAGGTTTTTATGTCGAGGGGATGAAAATGGAGAGGGTTCGAGTGTGAAGGGGGCAGGGTCTCTATGTGGTTTAGGGCTTGAAGATGGAGAGATTGGGGCTTTTGAAATTTAAATCTAATTTCATCAATTGAGACAAAACAATGTGGTTTACCCCTAAAACAACGACGTCGTTTCATGTGTCGGACGGTAAAATAAATGGCACACTTCTGACTGCCACATAGGATCCACATCAACATCAAATTGGGGTTTAAGGAAAAATTAGAACACTTGCAAAGTTCATGACTAAAATTGTAAATTTCAAAGTTCATATGCAGAATAGAAGAGTGACTAAAGTTAACGTATTTTGATGTAATTAACCCTTCATTATAATAATGCATCTCTCTTTCTTAAATGATACTCTATTCGTCTTACTATAAGTGACACGAAACTTTTATATACTCGAATTAATAAAAATATATAAATTGATTAAAAGTGATAAAAGCAATACTTTTTCAAGGGTTTTTTTTTGTCATTTATGAAATAAGCCACTTATAGCCGGACAACCCAAAATGAAATACATGTTACTTTTAAACGGACATATTTTTTTTACTTACACCTAAATGTTTTAAATATTGGATAATGAATATATTTTTTTAATATTGAATCAAAATACATTTCACAAACTTTTGAAAAAAAAAATCCTATTATACCAATTTTCAAAAGCAAATTAATGAAATTGAAAATCAAATATCAATTTTTTTTTTCCATATAAATCAGGCGAACACATTATTTTTGGGTCAGCCCTATAAAATTCGAGCTATTTTTGGTCAATCATATCGGGTTGTCGGGCTATTCAGTTACAAGCTATTTAGGCAGTAATTTTATCGAGTTAAATTTTTTCAACTCTAACCCTTTTGAATTGTCGGTCTAATCAGACCAGCCTACTTGTTTGGGTCTAGATTGACATCACTAATTATATCTATCAAAGTATCAAATATGATGACCAAATTTTCATTAAAGTTCATAAAATGGAAATTCTACAGAAGCAGATCACTAGAACTTAGCTTTGAGGATAGATGATAATTTAAGGTGATACATGAAATACACATAAATATGTAACATAAGAATCTCCATCCTTCAAGCTGATACATGAAATACATATAGCTTCAAAGCTTGAAGAGAACCAGCTAAAGTGTCGATCATAAATACATCACAATGTTATTTCAAAGATTTTGAAACCAAGTAGGCTAGAGTGTAGAGACGAACCTAAATCAGCAAAACCTCAACGCAGCTTCTAGCTCTTTCTCATCATCACAGTTATATCCAAGTAGATATGCCCGAGCTGGTATATAAATTAGTATAAAATCACAAATCAGTACATGGGAGCAAGAAGAAAATGTCAGTTATGAGACAATGTGTAGTTTACACATACCAAAACGACCAGATCCCATAAAAGGCTCTGCTTCATCATTAGCAGTGGCTTGCTGTTGTTCCTGAATTTTAAAACCAAAACTATTCAGAAACAATCAGCCACAAACTCCCCTGGTTCCATTAAGAGGATCCAACACAGCCATTACAATTATCACAGAAAGATATTAAAGAATGAGAAATGTTAGCAGGTGACAAAGATATCAGAAAGAGTGCGTGTGTGCTGGCCTACCGGTAAAGTGGTTAATGCCTAGACCAAAGGTTTTGGGTTCAAGTCCAACGTGGCACGGTCTTTAAGCAAGAATACTATTTCTACGGAAAACGCCATTGATGGGGATTTTAATCAAGATATCCGAGGGAGGTGTTAATTCATTCTCGCGTTTTTGAATCGATTGGAGTGGCATGATGAATCTATTGCTTCGCCTCTTTGAGAATAAATCCGAATTCTGGTAGATCCAGGGAATATATGCACTTCCTCGGGAATGAAAAAAAAACGATCGACTTTCATTTGGTATTTTGGACTAAATTCCTTACCTCCTCGATACTCTTGTTTAATTAATTGTTAATTTTTATATATAAAAAAAAAAGATATTAGAAAGAATGGAAACAAGGCATGCAATGAATGACTTCTACGTTATTGTAAGAGCAAAAAAGGATATGCAACAGGCCAAGTGCTATGATCCCTCATATTTTTCACAAAATTTTCATGACTGGGGAGATATCATCACCGACAATTTATTTCTTACAGTCTCGACTATTTTTCAGATTGGAGAAAACTAACTAATCACTTTGGAAGATGAGGAAAACTACATGTAGGATGGACCCAGCTTTATAAACTAACATTAATAAGCAGGCTGTGCCTATATCAGATACCCCCTCTTTACTACCTGGGCGCTTAATAGCCCAATTTTGCGGGTACCTGACAGGTACCCTTACTCCACCGGGTAATCCCCACCCTGATTTAAACAGGTATGGGGGCGGGGGCAGGGCAGGGGATGAATTTCTTAAGCAGGTATGGGGATGGGAAAGCAATACCCGGCCCCGCCCCGCCCCATTGCCATTCTATATGTATTGTCCCTGAGCTATACCCTAAGGATGTGTTCTTTTTGGTTGAAAGTTTATCATGAGAAAAGAAGGGAAAAGAAAAGATGGGAAAATTTTAGTGGTCCCCACCCTTTTTATCTCATGTTCTCTTTGGTGGAAAAATATAGTATGAAAATATTATTAAAAGAGAGAAACGTAGAGAGAGAAAATGAAGAAAGCGAAGGAGACATATAGAAACAGGAGTTTGTATATAAATTTTAATGGTAAAATCAAAAGATCATAAAAATTTACAATATGGGAAAATATTATCACACCTGTAACTTGTGATAATATTATCATGAATTGGAGTGAATTGGAGTAAAAAGGTGAGAAAAGGGGCTGTCCGGGAAAATTTTCCCTCCTGCCTGAGGAAAATTTTCCAACAAAGAGGATGTGTGAAAAGAGTGGAAAAAGGGGGAAAATATATGTATTCCACCCTTTTCCATCAAAGAGAACGCACCCTAATGCAAATTAGCGGTCAATACTGTATGAGACTATTTTACAAGATAGTGCATCATACATCTAATGTAGGGAGAGAATCTAAATTGTGAAGACCAACAAGAAGCACTCCATTTCCCACCCCATCCATTACCTTCCGTGAACCTTTATGAATGCCACAAGGAAGATAGTGATACAACCAGAAAGAAACTAATAGAAGAAATCATTTTGCCTCATACGCGCATCTATGTCCACCAATTACATGTCAGAATGAAAAATGTCTTACCGCATCAGGTTCCATTTCACCCGGTGAGAGCAATCGATCAAAACATCGACCAGAGATGGTGCAGACCAAGAGTTCATTTGTAGGATCCATAATAACATCTTTACATGTATCATCACAGACTACACAAAGAGAAGGGAAAATCAACAGTCCATATCATCCTTGTCAAATATTGAAATTAGACCAAACAATTTTGTATTTTGTTTAACAAACTTTGCATCATATCTCTGACCAACAGAGAGGACGCCCTTACCATGAACATTACCAGTCTTCTCACACACAAATACATCTCCAATTTGATAGTAAGTGCAATTTTCTCCAGAGCAAGCATGATTGGGTACCCCTGTCTCAGTGAGGCCTCTGCTACTCTTCCAAGTGGACACTTGATCAGCAAGTGTCTTGTCAAGAATTATACGGTCATCATTCACCTGAACATCAAACTTATTTATTCCACGCAACCAAGAAAAATGGAAGATAGTTCAAATCTATACCATCTTTCCATGATTATACAACATACTGGTAATAGGATAACACCATATTAATAAATGTTTAATAGGATAAAAGAAAATAAACACCATCTTTCCATGTTTCACCGTATACACATAGGAATTTGATCAAATAAACACAAATTTTAAATAATAATAACTATTTTCAACCCTTATATCGTAAAGATCTAGGGTGGATTCATCATTTTTCTCACTGAATTCATGGTCTTGGGTTCGAATCCCATTGGTTTCCTCATTAAAAGCCTCTCCCAGTTAATGTGGCATATAATGTCAATGGTGTTTAAGTTTCTCAAAGAATACATGGTCATTCATCACTTAGGACTACTGAAAAACCATATTAACTTTTCCATTGAGTATACAACATAAACATCGCATATCAAAGTTATAAATAACAAAGACATCACAATAACTTACTTTGCCCATCCCTAGAGTTGCCACGGGCCAAGCCAAACAAGCTTTGAGCCTTGATCCATTTTTATAAGCTCAGATTCTTAAGCTCGCCAACAGCTCAAGCTTGAGTTGAAAAAGTCTGTCTAGTAAGCTAATCCAACTGAACTCAAGCTCATGCTCAAGCTCGTTTACTAGAATAAATAGCTTGAATATGACTTAAAAGACATTTAATTAGTTAGTTGAACCAACCAAGATCAAGCTCTATTAATCATACCAATATCTTGAATGGAACTATGGCAGACAATAATCACTCGTACTAAATAAAGGAGTTTTTTCATTACACCATTAGCCTGATAAAAACTTTTTTTTACATGAGAATCATGCCAACAACGTTGTCCTTATTATAGTTTTATATGGTTCTCTATTTCAATGCTCATGTGGTGGTTTATTGGATCACATATTCATAATTTTGGGTGTTCCATACACTTTTTCCCATAGTCTTATTATAATGAATGCTTAGTTATCATAGCAAAAACACAAGTCTTAACTTGCAAATGGATTCAATTGAATTTTGTATATAACACTCACATTAAGACATTAGAATTTAGTACCAAACTATCAATTTTTAACTTTTTTATCTCTTATTTATATGGAGATAGAAAGCTAGATGATATGTAAATTAGTTTGTCGGCATACTAAATAATATTTTAATTAAATACATCACTTTGATGAATTTAGAAAAACTAAAAGTATATATTATATCAAAAGGACGTTAATTGTTTAGGAATATCACGTTCCATTTATACCCCACTGAAACTTGAACATTATTGGTTCTTATATAATCAGGAGAACTTCAACATAATATGAGTAATCAAGCGCATCTGCAAGTAAAAAGTTACACATCATAAGAACACTTATTTTTTCACCTGAGAACGATTAGGTGCTTGGCTTCTCTTGGCCACCTGCATTTGGATGTAATATTCTTTGAATTCGGTAGAACAGTTTCGCACAAACTCTGCCATGTCTTCTTCATCACGCTGCAAAAAAATCAGTTGATGAGGCTTAGTTTTAATCTTAAAATGCAATTGTTGAAAGCAATAATAAAAATTATCTCAAATTATTGGCTCAATATTAAGTTGGATTTTTGGAGGAAAAAAGAAAAAGTAAGACACATGACACGCACAGAAAGAGACGTGACAATATGCAAATCAATGAGAAGAGTGTGCCTTAGCCATCCATTATGGATTACTAAAAGACATGAATAAATATAAACAAATAAATTATTTTTGCAGAAATGACAAGATATGAAGTTGAACTCCAAAATTACCTTGATGTAAAGGTTCTTCCAAGCACATTCTCGTGGCTTTTTTGGAGGCAGCAGACCCCACCGCATACAATATCTACAAGAAAGCACTGAATGTAATTTTTTATTCATGCAAAGGGCGCATATTTTTTGTAACTCAGCAAATGATGTCAAACAGAGAGTCTCAATTTCCTTTATTCATTTATTTAACTTTTCAAGGGTTAGCATCAAGGAAATAATACTAACAAGCGACGCCACAATGACTCATCTGAAGCAGCAAAGTTCATGAACCTACAAACCAATGAGCAAGAAACAAGATCCTGCAATTCAATTATAAAAAATTATAGCTTGATCAGTAACAAGAAACTCAACAAAATAAGATTGGACAAATGATAAATACTCTTGAAACCTCAGAAGAAAGAAATTTGAGGATGTGATACAACAACTCGGGAGGGATGTGGCTGAAAATCCCGGTCTCAATCCTCTTTGGGGCTGGTTTGCTTTCCGTGACATGCCTCCCATGACTGCAATTGTCAGCTATGACAGTTTCACTTCTTTTTGGAGGTGAAGATGTAGTTTCAACTTCAGTTTCCAGATCAAGAGATGACAGCAATGACGAGGAAGATGATTGTAAAGCCCTTGAAAGTTCCTCATCACTAATTTCACCCTCATCAAATCTTGTTTTCTTGGCTTCCTGCTGCTCCTTCTCTTCCTGTTCACTTAGTTGCCCCTCCTCAGCACGCGATCTCTTCCCATCTCTTTCTTCCTCTTCCTGCCGTACACGTTCCAAAAGATCCAATTACACTCGTGTAGGGTAAAATTACTTTTATCCAATAAAGAATACATAAAGTCATCAGTAGTTTGGACATCAAAATAAAGGGATCCCACATATCTAACTTTATGAAGATATCGAAGTCTATACAAATTGACAGACGCATGCACACATATATGCCAATCTAGACTTGCGCTCTTAACACATCATATATATCAACAAAATTTGCAAAATGACAATTTTTTAAATGGAAGCCATATCCCCTGAGAAGGTATAGTATTATTTCTTGACAAGCTTACACTTTTTATACATAAAATGCAACTTATATAAGAGTTCCTTTGGCTCCGAGCAGATTAACACTATTATTTAGATAAACAGAAACAAATGGACATAAAAATAGGTCACTAGTGCATATTAAAATAAAATAATTAGAACAAAATCTGACTCCCAAAATCTGTAAGTTTATTTGCGCATCAATCTCTACAAGAATTGAACAATATAACATTTCTTTCTCATCGAAACAAACTAAAATGATCAAACAAACAAGCTTATAAGCATATCTAGCATAATTAAACGGACAAACATATGCAGTTTAACATATACCACAAAAATTCGTAGCATATCAATCCAGAATATATATCTTCAACATATATCAGGAAAAAGTTTCACTAAAAATCCAGAAAATATTGTAAAAAGACATTTAAAAATCCAAAGAGATGTATACCGCATCGGAGAGCCCAAAGAGGACTTCGGATTCGAGGAAATGAACGAGACTCGCATCTTCGTCATCGGAAGCCATAATAATTACAGAAGTTCAAAATCTTGTGTCGAGGAACAGAAAAACTCAGAGAAAACCAATACGAGGCTATCTATGTATAGATGAGCTATAGGCGGTGAAGGGAAATGGCCGCCGGCGAATCAGCTGCGATGAGATGCCCTTTGTTAGAGAGAGAAAGAGGAGAGGGATGCGAAATTCGGGGATGGGTTGCGTGAATGTTTAATCGGGTCGGGTTATGCGGTTATGTTTCAGAGTGATAACGGGTCGGGTGATCCGGGGTATGTCGCATCCGGTTAGAGCAATTATATTTACACGACTCTCCCTTAAAGAGTATTATTCAATCTACACGACTTTCCCTTAAAGCGTGTTGCTCTTAATTTGGTGCAATTTGTCTCTCTTAATTTATTATAAGAGTGAATTATAAGAGCATCAAGGTAGTGTCACATTTCATATTATCTCTTCAAATTATCTTATATTTTGGTAGTATTTCATATTTAACTATTCATGTTCACTTATTCACTCTTATATATATATATATATATATATATATATATATATATATATATAGGGTTGGGTTCCGGTGGATCCCTATGCTTATAATAGATCCGTAGATCTAAATCTAGACCACACATTTATGACATGTGGCGCATCAAGATGGTGACACATGGCAAGGCATTTCAAGGCAAAATCTGGAGAGGGGTAAAATTGGAATGTAATTTTAGAAATTAAAAAAAAAAAAATAGATTTTCTCAAAATAGGTATATTTTAGATGCATAAAGTTTCATACGAGAATGCATGAACTTTCATATAAAAATGCATAAAGTTTCATATAAATATGCATAAGATTTAACCCCACCCCAACCCCACCCCCCACACCCCAGAACCCCACCCCACCCCAGAACACCACCCCCACCCACCCCCTACCCCCCCACCCCCCACCCACCCCCCCAAATTTTTTTTTTATTTTTTTATTTTTTTAAAAACTGATTTTCTGACCACTGACCCACCCCTACCCCCACCCCCCCACCCCCCCACCAATTTTTTTTTCTCAAAAACTGATTTTCTGACCACTGACCCCCCACCCACCCCCCCCACCCCCCCCCCCAAATTTTTTTTTTTTTGAAAATCAGTTTTTTAAAAAATAAAAAAAAAATTGGGGGGGGGGTGGGGGGGTGGGGGTGGGGGTGGGCCAGCAATTAGAAAATCAGTTTTTGAAAAAAAAAAAAAATTTGGGTGGGGGTGGGGGTGGGGGGTGGGTGGGGTGGGGGGGCAGGGGCAGGGGTGGGGTGGCGAAACTACCAGATTTATTAAAATGAAATGCATTTTTTTGTATAATTTAATGCATTTTTATGTGAAAACTTTATGCATTTTTGTTTGATTTTATATGCATGTGAAACATGCATATTTTTGGGGGGTGGTAATGGGAAGGGTTGGGGGTGGTGTGGGCTGGATTGGGGGGTGGTATGGGGTGGGGTGGTGAAAATACCAAAACTGAAAAAATTAAATGCATTTTTCTGTTCAAAGTTATGCATTTCATGTGAAAACTTTATGCATCTTTGTGTGAAAACTATATGCATCTAAAATATATCTATTTTGAGAAAATCTAAAAAAAAAAAATATTTTTTTTTAATTATTAAATCCGAAAATTACATTCCAATTTTACCCCTCCAGATTTTGCCTTGGAATCCTTGCCACGTGTCACCATCTTGATGCGCCACATGTCATAAATGTGTGGTCAAGATTTGGATCTAGGGATCTATTATAAGCATTGGGATCTATATGATCCCATTCCTATATATATATATATATATATATATATATATATATATATATATATAGGGTGTGGTTCTAGGAGAACTATATTATTTGTGAGAACGTGAGAACCATCAAATCTAATGCATCCATTGTAAAAATTAATGCATTCGCTGTTAAAATTAACGCACTAAAAAAATTGCTACCTTCAGAATTCGAACCCAAAATCTGCATTCATCCAACAAGATGATGCATCCACCGTAGATCTTGATGATTGAATGACTGAAAATGGTTCTCCGTTCTTCTTTTATTTAGCGGTTCTTTCTTAAACATCTCCATATATATATATATAAGAGTAGACTTTGAAAATGATCAATTTATAATAAATTAAAAAATGTTCACTAAGATTAAAAAAAAAAAAAAAGTGGTCACACTTACCATTTTACTCTTCATATAAAAAATAAAAAAATTATCCACTGGACTCAAATTCACAACTAATACTATTTTTAATTATGAATTATAACTTTAAAATTCGAATTCACAACTAGAAATAGTGTTAGTCCTGAATTCAAGGTTTAGAACTCGAATTCACGACTAACACTATTTCTGATTGTAAATTCAAGCCTTAAAACTTGAATTCACAACTAACACTAGTTATTCAGTTGTGAATTTGACTTTTAAAGCTTGATTTCACAATTATAAATAGTGTTAGTTGTGAATTCAAGCTTTAAAATTTAAATTCACAATCAACACTAGTGATTAAGTTGTGAATTCATTGAATTAGTAGTGATTTGAAGAACATTAATAACACAAACTTACCTCCACAACAATTGACAATAAGCAACCTCACATATTTGAATAAAAGGTTAATAATGTTTTATGTCCCGAATTTTCATTTTCTCCTGAAAAACTCTGAACTTTCAATTTTTTTTCATAAAATGTTCCGCTATACAAAATTCGGTGACGAAAAGATGATAAAGAAACCCCGAACTTTCAGCGTTTTCCAATAATGGTGGTTCCTAATATGGTTTTCCAACAATGACAGTCCCCAAAATATTTCTTTCGGCGAGATAATTCATCATTTTGTCACCGAATTTTGTATAGCAAGACATTTTATGGAAAAAAACAGAAATAAAAGTTCGGGACATTTTGTGAAAAATGCTGAAAGTTCAAGACATAAAACACTATTAACCCTTGAATAAATTGTATGTATAATCCCATGGGCCAACCCAATTTCGGGCCAAAAAAGCTCTGAATTTTCGGGTCAACTTAATTTGATAGATTTTCAAGGCATTCTATACTTTTTCTATCCATGAAAAATTTGTTACATTGTGAATAACATGAGTTTTAGTAAAATAATTTTTAATGTTATAAATGGAATAAAGGTCTTACTATAAATGAAAATATTAAATTTTTTGTGTATAGATCAAAAGAAAATTTATGGTAAATTTTTCATGTGCGGATAAAGTAATTTATCTCATTTAGATAGAGTAGTTCATTTTGGTGTAGTAGTAGTAGTTAGAATTCAAGTCTATCAATTTGGAGAAGAGATCCGGTATCTCACAATCTCATGTGTGTCACTATGTCCCATGCTTATATCTATTATTTTAAAAATATTTTTTATAAAAATAAAATTTATTATAATACTAGGAATTATATTTAATTTTTATTTCAAAAGATTAAATTTTTTAGAAAGTATATACCATGACTTTGAATTTATCAACCTATTATTAGCTAATAAAAATGAAATTAAATGATAAAAAATAATTATATACCCTAAATTGATGGAATAAACCCTAATTTATAATCACAAAATTAAACTAAAATATATAAAATTGAAATTGACGAAAAAATATATAAGAAATTAAATAAAATTGAAAGTGGAACACAAAGTGGGACATAAAATATGGTACACTGAATCTCATTCCATCAATTTGGGGTTTCCAGGTTTGAAACCACATTACACCAATCTCCAAATTTATTTATTTTTTACTTGATTATAAGTTAAATACGAAAAAATAGATGAGTAGTTTAATTACTTAGTATAAGTTAAATACAGAAAAATAGGTGGGTAATTTTACTCGACGGCCCGAGATTGGGATTGGCCACATTTTTGCAGCTCAACCTGCTACTTTTGCGAGCTCTAACACACATACATAGGGATGACAATGGATCTTGGACCCGGTCCAGATCCGTGGATCCATATCCGTTTTTACGGATCTGGATCTCAATTTTTTGGACCCGACGGATCTGGATCTGGATCTCAGTTTTGAAAACGGATCTGGATCTAGATCTTGAAATTTTAGATCCGGATCCGGCCTAGATCCGACCCGTGGATCCGTTTTATTTTATATATATATTTTATATTTTATATTTAGTATACTAATAATACTCCCTCCGTCCCATGAAGCGTGACCCATTTCTTTTCGGCACAGGAATTAAGAAATTGGTATTTTGTGTGTTAAGTGTGGTAGGTGAAAAAGTGAAAAGGTGAATAAAGGGTAAATTTTTTGCTACTTTTAGAAACAGGTCAAGCTTCGTGGGACAACCCAAAAAGAAAAGTGGGTCACGCTTCGCGGGACGGAGGGAGTATTAACTAAATTAAAAATAATAAATAAATTATATTCAAAAGAATAAAAACTAAAAGTAATTAGGTAAAAGTATTTTGTGTTATATTTTTCATGATGAAAATTATATGTTGTTAATTTTGTGAAATTTTTTTAATTTAATTTAAAAATAGCAGATCCATGGATCTGGACCCGTGGACCCGCGGATCTGACGGATCTGGATCTGGATCCAAAATTTTCAGATCCACGGATCTGGATCTAGTATATGAAAACGGATCTGGATCTGGTATTGGCCAGACCCGGTCCAGATCCGGCCCGTTGCCATCCCTACACATACATATCACATATACCTAACAGAAATCAAGTCCTAGTGTGAAAATTAGGAATTCGTCTCAATCACTCAATAAAATTATCTTAACGGTTGATAATGAGTTGAACCACAATTGTAATTTTCTTGAACCAAAAAACTTAGTATTTTTTGTTTTTTTAAGGTAATTTTATTGAGTGATTGAGACGAATTCCTAATTTCCACACTAGGACTTAATTTCTTATACTCCTTCCGTTCATAATAAAACTTTCTAATTTTATTTTTAAAAATTTCACTTTTTATTTTTAGACTATACCTACCATTAATAATATCCCAAGTTTTTTACATTTTCACCACTCTCAATACAAATTAAAACAACACAACACAACATTTATTACAACGCATTTTCACCACTTCTAATGCACTCAACAACCTTATCTTAAAACAAGTGTCACTTCCTCCTAGAGAAATTTTATTGTGGACAAAGGGAGTACAACATTTCCCATTACAAGAACAAAATAAATTTACAATTAAAAAAAATAATATATTCATTATTCTATCTCTATGGTTGCTTAAACCGATTGAAGGACATATGTTACTCTTTAATTTAAAGAAAAATGTTATTAACTTTATTTAAATTGTGTAATATTGAAAAACAAAATAAACAAGGATATTGTCAAATGGCATCTTTTATCTAGCCATTATTCAGTGCCTACAATAATGTTGAATCATTTTGAGTGCAAATTATTGACCAAAAGCAAGCCAAGTGCCAAGACACGAAAACACTGCAATCTCCTTTGATTCTGGTTTTTTAGGTTTAAGCAAGATTTCCTGCTTCACTGGGATCAGAACAGAACCCTAACAGCAATCAGATTTTGTTGCCAAAGACTTCATCAGCAATAGGGAAATGAGGCAGTATATCAACTGGAACCTGCAATCAGCAATCACAAACCTCACCACAATTATATTCCAAATAATCAATCTACAAACAACTCCGTCCGCCAAAAGTGAGGCACAATTACTATATCGGGCGTCCGCAAAGAGTGTACCACTTTCCTTTTAAGGAAATGGTCCCACCATCCACTTTAATCTTTTAACCTTACAAATACTCTTTATTGACAAAAAAAACTCACTCCAAACTCAACCACATATCTCATAAAGTGGTGGGACCCTTTCTCCACTAAATCAAAATCATCACCAATTTTATTAAATCCCGTGCCCAACTAAAGTGCCCCACTTTTGGCAGACGGAGGGAGTATTTGTTAACTCGTGGCGACGCGCTACGACTGGTTTCTTGGATAGGAATTGTACGAGGAAGGCATGGAATTTTCTCTGATTGTTGATGCCAATATCAAAATCACAAGCATAGTTCGAACATGTGCAAATAGGTATGTGGTGTTGTCCATTGTATATGGTTTTTTAGCAGAATAATTTTTTTTTTTTTTTGAAGTATTAACCTAAAGGAGTGGTTAGAGCAGATGAGAAAAAATGGATTAGCTGATGACTACTGTAAGGCCTGAGAGGTGAATTATGTGTTTAGTCCTTGTGAATAAAGTTGTGAATTGCATGCAAGAATGTTTATATCGTTTTGTATAGTTTACACTAAAACTAACGAATTGTTTATTTGATATGGGATGTATTTATCTCTTGCAAGCACGAGTTTTGAAAAAGATAAGAACATACCTCAATCATTGTCAGTTTTTCAAGCGCGGATTTTAATGGTTGTGTCATCACACAATACTTCAAAAGAAGAGCTTCTGCAGCGCCTTTGTCGCCTCTTCCTTGTATTGTGAGGATCTCTCTACTCAAGCTCTCAACTGCATCTTCAACCTTGAGTGAAAGAAGAAATCCGAGTCAGTTCACTTGAAAGGAAGTGTGCAGTCTTACGCTTATCAAACCTTATCAAAGTCAACAGAAAATGTTCCATCAGGCTGCAAAAGGAAGGCCCCCTTCTCAAATAAATAATTAAACTGCAATGCTTGTCCTTTCCTGCACAATTTTATTATTATTATTATTATTATTTTGACAAAAAAACGTAGGTCATAATTTAGGTGTTTGAATCCCTAGTGTAAAATGTAGTAGTAAAAGAGTACACTTACCCGTGAGCTTCCTCTAAGCCAAACCGTATAGACCGGAAGCAACCAGCAAGGAAAGAAACGTACATGGACTTGAGCAAGGTCTTTGGTAGTAGATTCTGCGGCAACAAGAGAAAGTATACTTTGAGAAGGTTTGAAAGTAACCAAAATATGGAAAGCCCAAATAAGTGCCATTTAGAAAGGTATTGAAGGAACCTTTGTGACTCGAGAAGAGAACTGACTGCAAAATGAGACTTTAAAACATGACAAAAGATTGCCTCCTACAACTACTAGAAGCGATTCTTTAGAATTTAATATGTTGTGCACCAAAGGCTCAAATAATGGGAAAAATATCAATGACTTTATCACAAGATCTGATGCAGAACCAAAACCCTAAGCCCATGACCGTTTGGATTATCATGAACAAAGTAGAAGAAGATAAAAAATTAAATACTCCTACTACTTAGTACCTTGTTAACAAGAAACCTTAGAGCCCAAAGGCCAACAATGTCAGCTTTAGCTTCTTCCAGAGCCGAGTGAACTTCTTGCAACTCCTGTGACATAAACAAAGTTCTTCAACTGTCACTAGACGAGATAGCTTAAAGAAGAAAAATCAACGAGGAAAATCATCATCTCCTTTAAATAAAATACAACCGATAATCCATCTAAGATCTACCTAAGTAGCATATAAGATATTATTTCAACCAGTAACTATCAAGATTTTAGATAATGACAGGAGCATATGTTGGAAAATCAATAACAGTAAAAAGAGAGAAAATGGCAGTATCTGTATGCCCCTATTACTAGGGACTTTTATATTATGTCTGTGCAATAAGTTATTGCTAGTGAGACTGCCCCTAATCTAATGAAGTTCAAGGTGAAAATGGAATATATGGTCAATTATATGAAAAAAAATAAAAATAAAAAAATCCAACTTCCATGCATATTGCTTGAAAGTTCAAATTTATTCTGTTTTCCCCAAATACTATTGACGGTTTCCTTTAAGATGCAACACTTTTACCAGCTACTGACTATTTCAAATATACAGGAGCCTATGCAATGCTATGTTCTTTGTCAATTTAAAACTACTTGGTTTCAGAAAATGTATGATGAGGATTTGTTGAGTTGGCTTCAATATTCACACGTTAGAGTCAACAGTACTGCTCAATGATGAAGACACACATTTTGTACATGAGGCAAATCAAATATATCAATTGTTAGTTGATATAGATGCACACATAATCATATGAAATTTCAGCAGCATTAAACCTAATAGATCCAGCAATTGAAGAACAATGATTCTATATGAACATAGTAATCAAACAGATAGAGAATTAGCAATTTTGTAATCATGATTATGATCTCCACGAAAAATAGATATTTCAGATGATTACATAATAGAAACAGATCTTACATTTTCAGGAGCGAAAGAAAAGCACATTATAGCAATGAAATTACCAGCCTCACAGTCGACTTTTGTCCATTTGGAAGTGTGATTGTATGAGGTCCAATACCATGACAGCACTCATGACAAATCGTGTGAGTGAAGAATGAGTCGAAATCCACATACTTACGTTGTTCCTCAATAACGCATACATGGGCTATAGGCAGAAGAATAAGTTTAAACCTGGTCAAGAAATATACACGGATATAATAAGACCTCAATAAAAGGGAGGAAAAATAAATTCAATTCCAACTTTTCCTGAACAATATCAAGAACTAATGCTCATATATTTGCAATTTTAGAGGCAACATTCGTGGAAAATGTACTTTGCTTCTGAAACATTCTTCAGCATGACCATAGAGGTTCCTTTGTCATTTACTATCCGTTCATCATTTGGAAGGTTAAATGCGATAGTTTGTGGGCCCTTCACGTCCTGCAAAAGAGATGTTTAGCCAACATTCAGTGCTGCAACATATCAGGACAATGTCTTCTAAGCAAGAGAATCATGTAAAATTAATGCAACATAAAAAGAAACTAAACTAATTCAAAACAGTGCGTCTATAGTTTATCAGTATAACAGACAAGGGATGACACAATTAAGGTGTTACAAAATGTCGAAATCAATAGTGATGAAGGACTCTCATAAAGCCTGATGGCAGACAACAAATGTGAAGGTACAGCCACAGAAAGAAGCAGTGAATATCTATTTCAACTACATTAAAAAATGGGGAAAATACTGCAGAAAAACATGAAAAACTAGAAGATTGATGTTACTGGTGCTAAATTAGGCGATGGTTTGATGCACAAATGGACTTTTTTTTATATATAAATCGAAGAAACAAACAAATTAAATTTTTAAAAAGAAATAAGTCAAAGGTCTCCATCTGGGAATATATAAAAAAGTTTCTCTTGTCAAATGATTCTCTAATATAGTAATATTTTCTGGACTAACTGTCTAAATCCCATCTGGGAATATATAAAAAAGTTTCTCTTGTCAAATAATTCTCTAACATTTTCTGAACTAAATGTCTAAATCCCACCAAGGATAGTCGTTTGCAAAATGGAAGGCATAATATGAACTATTACCACATACACATAACTATATCATCATCCAAACAAGATCATCATCATATGTTGCCTTGATCTAAAACACAGAAAAAGCACATGGCATTGCCCCTTGCCTGGAGACATATTTTCCTTTTATCAACAAAAACTTACCCCGGCATTATAAATAAGCCGCACCACTCGAATTGGAGCTGCAGTCACGTCTTCTGATTTATAAAGATCGTCCATTGGAAGATTTTTCTCCAAAACCTAGAAAAGCAATTTTAGACAAGAATGATTGAACAAAATTATAAACAACAAAGATAACTTAGTAGTGCACCTGTAAATGGTCACCAAATAGTTTAAGTTGACAGGTAGCCTCATCATCCCGAACTCCAATAAATGCCTCAAAAGTGGCCTAAGGATGAAATCATGAAGAATATACCACATTAAGGACAAAAGAGTAACACAAATAGTTTTTAGTACTACATGATTTTCTGTAACCATGTGGTATTTGCAGAACAACAAGTTTTAGAATCATCAGAAATTATAATATAAGTAGCAATTTTTAAGAATTGTCACTTGGAACCACATTTCCAAACAAATCTTCTGTTCCTCAATCCCTAGATATGTTTTTGTGTGCTGCCTACAGACCGAGTTCATTAAAACATAAAACAAAGGCCAATCTAAATACCTTGTATCCAAAAAGTGCGTCTTCATATGTCTCATATGGACCAATAGTAATATCCAGCTTTGAATCCTTTAAACATAAAAACAAAGCAATCTTATCCTTCAATGCAAAAAATAATGTATAATATATGATGACATTATTGCAGTGATGAACAAAAAGAGAAGATAGTCTGGCCTTAAAGAAAAAAGGACAGAAAATCTGGTTCATCCCTGCCCCTTCTTAGATTGTTTACTACATACTAGCAGCTTATACTTCCTAAGATCGGTGGAATAGTGTGAAAATCACTTGAAAGTAGTTATAATAAATTAATAATAAGCTTTACTATGAAGATTAAAGCTAAAATAAATATATCCTAGGGTCTGTGATAAGGTGAATTATCTGCATAATAGAGGCTATCATTTGCCAGCTATACATCACTTTTCTGAAGTACTGTCTCATGTTAGAAAGATATAGGAGAACCTTGAATACTGTGAGGAATTCCTTGAGGTGGTGTGAAGTAGGGTTAAGTTTATTATTGATTGGTGGGTTTCGGTACATAAAGAACTTAAAACTCCTTACTGAGATTATTACAGATTGAAGTACCGTGGAGTGGTAGAACTTATTTTTCCTCCGGACCCCTCCTCCCCGTGTACCTTTTTTGTTTTCATCAAGAAGGCTGATATTCATAACTAACATATTTAGCATAAGAAATTCACTGGAAGAAAGAATCACAGAATATCATATCTGAAGGTCAAAAGAAAACTAACAAGTCATTTTAAGTTGAGCATATGAAATATCAAAGACGTGTAAACTAACCAATTCCATCCAGGCAATATCTGAATCGTAGTACTCATTTGATAGGAAGGCATCAGCCTTGCTATGCAATAGCTTCTTCAAACTGCACCAGTAAGATTTACTTATTGCAAACAAGTTGTTGCTATAATCTGCTTGTTTTCAGAGACTTGAATCTCAGGAATAAGCAAAACTATACCTGAAACAAGTGGTCAAGTCCCCAGCTTTGTGCAATAGATCAGAAGCCTTAGTAAGAAGAGCATTATACTCTTGAGAGTAAGGCACCATATACAAATCATGAGCGCTGCCTGGGGTGGCTGCTGAAAGAGACTCATCCAATATTCTCTCACTTTCCCTTTTGATTACATTGAAAAAGCCAATCGCTTCTTTCTGTTTATCTTCTGGAAGACTCTTTTTCCATAATTCAAATTCCTATAATAAGCACTTCAAATTACCTCACATGCACTAAAAAGTGGCCGTTGAATGACAACCTACGCAACAAGTACATTATGAAGATGCCATGCATAACTATTTTTTTTACACAGATACAAGATTGGCGTATATACCATTTTGTCCATATCTGGAGGATAAAAGTTTGCACCAGGTGGTTTGGCAACCGAAAATGCTGTCCTATATTCAACTCCCTTCCACCCTGCCACTGGCTTTGTAGCTTCAGGAAGCAGCTTCACTGCTGAGTCTGCAGTGGTCAAGAATGCCTCATTTTCATCGAGACATGACCTTTCAAGAAAAACAGATAAAGCAAAACTCAGAGGAGCTAAATATCACAACAAAGCTTACAAATGAGATTCAGAATCCTCCCAAGATTTTTAGTTATAGAAAATGCATGTAATGAGAAGTTTCGACAATTCAATAGTGTAACAACTGCAAAATTAAATTAGTTGCAAGCTGTCTAGTTTTTTTCAACAGTTCAATACGACAACTTAGCAATGTGTGGGGTAACAAGAACGGTAAGTCATGAAAGAAAATGCTAGAAGCCTACTAAGAAATCACATTCAAACTTATACATGGGGACCCATGTCTGAGAGAACAAATGGACAAAAAGGATACTAAGAAGCCTCCTAGTTATGTTCCATGACTTAATGGAATGAATGGATAAAAATACAGCATGAAGAGATACAGATCTGTAACTTATCAACGTCTGGAGTTAGAAGAATTATGAGTCTTCAATAAAAATGCTTCAGAAACCTTCTAAGGTGCCAAAGTTAAACAGATATATCATATATGAGTAGATACCAAACCGACAGAGCAAATAAAGTCCAGTAATTTAGGAAGCAAGTGTACCATGGACTCTTGTTGACAGCAAAATACATCCACTTTAAGTTGTTCAACGGAGACTCGTCAGCATGCAGCTCTAGCCAGTCTCTCAAAGATGGATTGCTGAACCAGACCTGTTTTGAAGAAGTGAAAATAAGAGAACACAAAAAGAAACCAGTATTGCGCTCATATATTTAAAAAAAAGTATTATTACCAATGAATCTGCAGGAATTAACTGATAATTGGAACAAAAGCAGGTTTCCCTTGTGAGATGAACCCAAATGTTTGCAGAATAAAAGTAAAACAGTGAAAGTACAGGTTGGTAGGGGAAGTACCTAAAGGTTCAAATCAGGAAGAAATAAAGCCCATCGCAGCACACATGTAAAACCACAAAAACAAAAATTACAAATAAATAACCCTTTGATATTTTAGTTAACCTTCCTATCCTAACCATTATAACTAAATCAACAAAAGGAAAATGAGTTCTTAACTTGTCCTGCACAAATGAGGCAGGGGTACAACCTGAATGAAGAAAATGTGGTCCATTATTTTTGCAGCTTTTACAAGTAATGCCAGAACTTCCTTGTCTTCACTGCTGAGGCCTGTCAACTGTATAGCACAGGTAGCAAAAGTTAAATTAGAGCAACGATATTTTCTTTATGGAATCACAGCTAATCACTTTCAAAAAGGCAGATTCATTCAAATTTGAACAGAGTTGCTAGTACAACACTGACTGGTAAAGGAGTGACATAATTTGAAATAGTTGGTCTTTTCTCCTTCTTTCCTTTTTTATTTGCCTCCAAATATAGTTATGCTATCAAAAAGATAGGATGAAAGATCCAAGCAGTGGACCTCACTTATGTAAAAGGAGACGTCTCGGATTCATACTCACTCTCATCCCCTCCCAAACTCAAAATAGATATATAAATAATGAGATGGGAAAAAAAAGAGAAATCGGTATCTTAATTCATAGGTAACTCCTCATCCCCCTATGGTTATTTTAGCTTAATGAATATCATGCGAAAAATACAGGTTGAACATTAGAGAGTCAGATTTCAGCCAAAAGGATTATTTTCATGGCTCATGCCATTTGTGATTGCTATAAGTAAATTAAGAAATAAAGACTATGAAAAAAGTTAAAGAGTATGCAAAAGATGACACCACAATGACTATTTGCTGCTCATTTGAACTCAAAAAAATCAACTCTTCAGCAAACAAATCACATTGGGGAAGAAATAAATTATTTGAAGTTAAACCTCTGCACCAAGGGAAACACGAGCATAACGATTCAGCTGCTTTTGTAGAATCATAGCACGTGTTTCAGCATTTTGTTTGTACCTACAGATATAGAAGTTCAGCACATTAGCATGAATCATTATTACTAGAAAAAAGACTATGCTCCACAAAATTGGGGTAAGAAAAAGAAAGGCACTCTACTAATTAGAAACAAAGTCTATCAAAAGAATTGTGACATATATCAGAAGTACTTCATCGCATACCTTTTTGAAAGTATCTCAAAGAGCTTACAATATTGATCATTGACATCATAAGGCACATATTGAGGATCTTTCTTCGCTAGCAAGCTTCTATACTCCTCAAAATGTACATATTTAACTGCTGAAACCTCAGATTCCTTCAACAATAATCATGCGAATAAGATTTCTGCAAGCTTGTCTTTGCAGAGTTTCATAGAACAACTTATTGCAGATGAACTCAAAGTGGAATGAGAATATAACTAGAATGCTTTCTCACCTAACAGGAATCTCAATAAAATCATAGCAAAATTTATTTCTGTTGGCCATCTTTTTAACAATGACAAAAGGCTTATGAGATATTTAGAGTTGTTACAAGAAGGTCCAGAAGAGTCTATCATATCCGTTGAATATCCACCACCTAGTGCAAGAGGAGCTTTTTTATGTGCAGTATATGGAAATGGAATTATGAAGAAAATACAGGTTACAGCACACAGAATTTTAAATATAATTAGCAAGAAGAACTAGTGGCAAGTTACTTTCTGGGAATAGCAATACCACATCATGTTGAATGCCAGATGGTAAAATGAATTATCTTGGATGGAAATAGGCTGCAGTTAAGACAAAGCTAGTGTGAACAGGATCAACGACAAAACACCAGTAGGTTTCTCAAATGATGTAGACTCCAAAACAGATTGAAGGTTCCTCCACAATAATATCGTGGAGATGAAGATCAGTTCCATGCAACAACTTGGAAGGAGTCATATGTGAAATGGGACAGCCTCGAGTAAATTGTGAAAAAAAACATAATTAACCACAAAACAAGATACAAAGAAATTACTATCTCACAACATTAAGCAACACCATGAAAATAATATTGAAACCGAATTTTGTATAGGCAACCGCACAAGTTCAAAATCTTCTATTGATAAACATAAGCATCCACACCTGAAGGGTAAAGGCGTCCAGTGGAATTGGGTCTATTGTTGTCACAAGATAGACATCACAGTATTCATTGTTAATGAATTTCCCTTCATTTGTGACCCTACAATAAGATGCATAAGATAATCATACATTAGACTAAAGGAATTCCAAGACACTAGATCAACTCTATACAAGGAATTCAGAGAAACTTTATCGGCAATTACAAAACTTTACGTGGGGAATTGTTTCGTGAACACCCATATAAAGGAATTATGAGACTCGGACCAACTCATCTCTCGCTTTATAGGGCATTTGCAGTCACGTTCAGAATGATAATTTCAGGTGTATCATAAATATATCAACCTTAGCAACAACCACAAAAGCAGCAGAATAAGGTCATGTTCTAGCATAAATGATGAAGTGAAGAGGAGTAAACTTATAAAAGTAAAGGTCCCACCTATTAAATACTATTAATAACTACCATTCATGAACAAGACGCAAAGTCCAACTGAAAACTATATTTGTAATTTCTTTGACCAACCATTCTTCAAGCAAAACATATAGTTGTTCGAACGCGTCCTTCGGAAGTATAATACCAAGCTCTTCCTGAACCTCCCTCCTATAAGCATAGAAATATTTTCTTCAGATATAACCAATCTAAAAATGAAAACCAATACATCCTGATCAATATGATTAAGTATAGACATATTCATGAACGGTCGAGAACCAGAAGTCATCATGTTAACAAAAGAAAAGAACATTTGGGGTTCAGTCATCCATTTAAACAGTACAGCATCGTTCGGTAGGTGTGCACGACTTAACATTAGTATTACGCAAGCATAAACAAACTTGCAAACTCCAGATGCGATATTAATGATAAAATATTCAATCTGACAACATTACAGAGTAATTAACAGGTGCAGTTCACATGGACTAGCATCCTCTCATAGAAAGATGCATGAAATTTTTACCATGGAAAAAAACCAACCCCACATAGAATTATGATGTTCATAAACTGAAACGCCCCGAATTTATGATAAAAAAACCGGTTTTCTTCAAAATGATCCAATATAGTATTATGAATAATGATCATAATTCTAGTTCTCCCAGAATTATTGTTTTACTCATCGGTCCCTTTTTTTCATCTCCCAAATTTTTCTGGCGAGATCGCCTCAGCACTACTACCACTGCCTTTCTCCCTTTCATCATTATGCATGTTTGTGTTGAACAGTATACATATTTTGTGTTTTACATTAAGCAGACAAAATACGCTTATACCTTCTTATCATTAAAAATCTGTTTAAAGCTTAGAAAAATACGAAAAATCTCAACCATTGGATAAAACAAGATCAACGGATGAGATTGGATACTACATACTACCTATATGATCCCTCTCTCTCTCTCTCTCTCTCTATCTCTATATATATATATATATTATATATATAGGGAAGGGCTACCGTGAGAGCACCTCTTAAAATAAGAAATAAGAACTAGGAAAAATATATGAATTTTATGTAGAATACGTATGAATTCTCTGTATAAAGGTATGAATTGCGAAAAATAAATTTTTGCTACCTTTGGGATTCGAACTCAAGATCATGAATTCATCCAACAGGATGATCCTGTTGATGAATCAACCGTAGATCTTGATGATCTAAGGGCTGCAAATGATTCTTATTTTATATCTTAAAAAGTGTACTTAGGGATGAGATTCGATAGTACCCAACCCTTAGGTAGTATGTGCTACTCAATCTTGACCATTTATTGTGTTTATTCGGATGCTCCAAATTGAAGCCACGTGGATCCGCAATTTTTTTAATTATGTCGAGGGGTATGATTGTAAAAATGATTACCCCATGATTTGCGTGGCTTATGCATATGTGGTAGAAAATATATGCAGGATGTTGTTTAACTATATAAGCCCACGTTTGGTTGGGTGTTTTAAGAGGTTGGAAAGGGAATCAAGTAATTGAATCCATTACTTGTTGTTTGGTTTGGGTAATGAGATAATCATTACCCTTACTTGAGGGTAACCCAATTACCCAATTTGTTACCCCTCAAAATAGAGGGGAAACAAAAGAAAGGGAATCCCTTACTAATGATTCCTTTCCATTGTTAAACCAAACACTTAATAAAAGTAATGGTTATTGCTATCATTCCACTCCTTTATTTGATTTCATTCCCTTTCCATTCTTCTATTTGAACCAAACGAGCACTAAATATATTTGCTTAATTTATGCAGGTTAAATGTATGCAATTTCCAGGTCTCTTATTATCTCATCTCTCTTTTTCTTTTCTCCATTCTACACAAAGCCTTTCCCCAAAAGTGTCAATCTCTCACCCTTGTTCTCACTCAAAATATGGCCAAATCAGCCGCCGGAAACCACCACAACCTCCACCATAGGCCACTTTTTTTAATCTCCTACATTAATCTGTCGAAATCACCATAAAAATGCTATTGTCCCCTTTCTCCCTTTCATCAGAAAAGCAACACATGTAGTTTAGGTTGTAAATTTTTGAATTTACTTTATCCATGTTTGTGTTCAACACTATGCATATTTTTGTTCAAACGTATGCATATTTTGTTCTTAGCAGTAAGCGTAAAAAATACGTATACACACCTCTTACCATTAAAAATTAATTTAAAACTTAAAAAATCTGAACCATTGGATAAACAAGATCAACGGATATGACTGGGTATACAAGTATCACAAACCTTCACGTAGTAAGAAGGAAATGATTCTAGAGCCAAATACCTAGTGGCATGTCAAGCTATAAGAATGCAATCAGTTTCAATCTACACAATAAAATGATGAATACCTCGCTGTGACAAGAGATGAATCTCCTGCGGAGATATGACCTGCACTAGAGATGTCCCAATGGCCAGGCCAGGAATCTTTGCATTCAGCACGAAGTTGAATAAGGAGTTCTTGCGTACTCTCAGCAAATATCCACACATGTACAGCTCGATGATAGTCACCATCTCTGTGGACATCACCCCTACAAAGGTAAATGGTACATATAGGTTTATTAATATTACCCAAAAAAGTTAACATTTGTTCTTCTTTATGCAAATACAGTTAGGAAACTGAAGATCCGAAGAAAAGCCAATCTAGCAGCCGTCGTTCCACAAAGTTATTTATTTATCAACCAAATATTACATAATACAAAAAAAAACTGTTTTCTAATAAAGATTTTGTATGCACCACCAGCTAAGAAGTATAGCTTTAATTGCACCACATCTCCAAATCAAAAGACGAAAATAAGATTTACTCTCCTATGTTGCAGACAAGATCTTCTCAGAATTTTCCAACATTTTAACTACATTAAATCCTGCAGAATTTCCATATGATGCAAGTTGCAAATGCCGAAACACTGCAATAATCAAGGCATCATGTTTGCTTCAAAAATTACATTCCATACCACTGAGACTGAAAGATGCAAACAAAAGCCATCCCACTGAAAGAAACACACACACACACACTTCAGGCAAAGATAACAATTTTGGAGATCAAATGGGAAGCAGAGTTCCATTCTGCTATTAACATTCGTCACATTTAAACTGTTAACATCAACAAATCTCAACTGAAATCACTTGGAATCATTCATTTTCAATTTATCATGCGAAATTCAAGTAGACCTCTAATTCTCAGATACATTAACAACAGTAAAACCCTTTAGTTTGTAGAACATGCTCGACGCCAATTCGTGGAGAAAAGTAGGGGGAGAAAAAGACATAATCCCGTATAGCAAAACTACCAAAAATCAGTGAATTTAAATAGAAAGTTGATAGAACCAGCACGTCCGATTGAGTCTTCATTTATTGATCGTCTTCCATGAAAACGAGTTGGAGAATAAAAGGGTTTTCACTTTTCACCTGGGTTTTGAAACGCCAGTTTTCTCTCCAGTCTTGGTGAGGACATCAAGATACTCTACTTGGACAACCTGCTCACTCAAATGAGTAGACATTGCTTTGAATTTGTTTGATAATATGTCAGAAAGAGGAGAGGAAAATTGGGTTAAGAAGCGATGGTGGATTAGTGGAAGAATCAACAATTTTTCCTTTTGAATTATGGGAATAATTGACAAAATGGCTCAACTTGGGATTAAATTACTGCATTCATTTCTCCCGGCAGAAAAGGGACTTTATCTGCAGAAACAATTGTTTATGAGAATATTTTATTCATTTTCTGTGGAAATTTTTGAATTGGAAGACGCGTGGTGATTGGATTAGGATTCTTAACAATGAACCTCAAAGAATTTGTAAAATGTGGCCAAGGAAACTTACTAGGAAAATATACACCTCATCACCCAAGATTCTAATTCATTGTGCATGTAAAATCTCTTACAAATGCTCCTTAAATTTCGTTTATCTTACATATTAATGTAATATCATTGTTATTTGTTTACATCATTGATTTCAAAACTCGTATTGTGATAGTGATATAGATGAATGTTTTCATATAAATTATTATTACCATCGTAATGGTAGTATTTGAACATGTTAATGCTATTGGTTATCATCATGTTAATTTTAACCACGAAATATACTTACAAATTAGTACTTGCATTGTAATAGTAATATATTTGTAGGATCGTTTATGTATCATTTTTCAGATTTTTAAGGCCAACGGAGCAATGCCTTTTTTTTAAGTGGGAATATGGGATCAAACCTTTTAAACCTTATATATATATATATATATATATATATATATATATATATAGGGGAGGGCTAAAATAAATACATTTTTTTAAGATATAAAATAAGAATCATTTTCAGTCTTTAGATCATCAAGATCTACGGTTGATCCATAACCCTGTCGGATGGATTTATCTTATTTATTATTTTAAGATGTGTTCTCACGATACCCCACCCCTATATATATATAAATTACAAGAGATATCTACCTATAGTCTCATTACAAATATCACACTCTCTATAATAAAATATAGGGCAAAGGTGCAGATTAGTCCCTGAAATCGACCCCCCTAGAGCGTTTAGCCCCCATACTCGATTAAGGCGGGTTGATCTCCCTGAACTCCCGAGAAAAAGGTGCAACTAAACCCACGCATCAAACGGCGCCTAAACGCCGTTTCTTCCAGTTTTTTATTTATTTTTTAAAGCGGGCCCCAGGTATACTGCCCTCGTCGCCAAGGACACCGACAAGGCTTGCCAGGACATGGAGAAGGTCTTGAAGGTTGGAATCAAAGAGGAGACAGCGGCGGCGGCTGCGGAGTCGGATAATAATTCATTTGGCATCATATCGAAGGAGTTCCTCCGGCGGCACGGGGTCCACTTGTTCGGAGCGGCGAGCACGTGGTTCTTGATCGACATCACCTACTACGGCCAGAACCTCTTCTAGAAGGAGATCTTCACCACTGTGGGGTGGCTGCCGGTGGCCAAGACGATGAGCGCATTCAATGAGGTCTTCAAGATCTCACTATCTCAGTTCAAGATGATCTATGATATATATACATGGTTTAAATTGAGTTTGTGTCAACGAGCTCGGGCTCGACTTGTGTATGTGGACTATTATTGTATGTTGCATTGTTTGAGTCGAGTCAGAGGGCAGGGGCTTGGGCATCTGTCCGACTGAGCGAAGGGAAGACGGAGATTGAGGGCCTAGGGCTCAGTGGCGTTCGCCGGAAATCAAAAGGAGGGGGGTTAGGAGGTGGCGTCTGGAACTAGGATCTAAGGTTCAGGCGAGGATAGAGGGCGAGGCGACAGCTGGTGGCTGTTGTTGGTGCGGCCGCCGGAGGACAGAGGGAGATAAGGGATGGGTGTAGGTGTTTGTGTGTGTTCTATGGCCGGAGTTCAAGAGAGAGCGGCGGAGGCCCGCCCTGTGGGTTACGTTTCCGTCGGATCCGGAAGAGATGAGAGTGAGGGCAGCGGCTGGCTTGATGCGGTCGCCGGAGAAACGAGAGGGAGAAGGAGGGGCAGCAGACCTTGCGTCTTTGTGAGGTTTAGAGAAAAGTAGAGCTGAGAGGGTGGCTGGCGGCGATCCCCGTCGCCGGCAAAAGAAGGAGGAGGCAGACTGTGAGTGTGAGTGTGAGAGGATGCGTGAGTTTTTTTTTTTTTTTTTTTTTTTTTTTTTTTTTTTTAATTTTAAAGATAACGGCGTTTAGGCACCGTTTGGTGCGTGGATTTAATTGCACCTTTTTCTCGGGAGTTCAGGGAGGTCAACGCGCCTTGACCGAGTATGGAGGGCTAAACGCTCTAGGGGGATCGAGTTCAGGGACTAATCTGCACCTTTGCCCTAAAATGTATCATTACAAATGTCTCATTCCTTTTTTGACAACATATTCTCTCTTTATACCTAATATTTAAACAATTTCCACCAACTCACTTTATCTACTAATTACATATTTTTTAATCTTCGTGTCCAAAAGTAATTGGACATTTGTAATAGAACAGAGGGAGTATTATATAATCAAATAAGTCACTCGTACGTAGACAAGACCTCTACAAAACCACTATCCATACAAAAATGAGAAAACTACACCGCACGCAAAATTAAACCTAAGACCTCTCACAAATAAAAGTCTTTGAGTGCTTCACCTTTGCTTCTTGAGTTAGGGCTCCTTGGCCTTTAAACCTCTTTGTTAAGACTAAGTTTATCAGTGTTGTTCCACCCAACCCGGTCGACTGCGACCACCACATAGATAAATGAAATTGAAAAAAAATCAAGTGGTTGGATTAAGAGGCGTTCGACAAGCTCAAAATCACCATTGGTCTCTCTCTCTCTCCTCTAAAATACAGCAATAGTAGCGAGACGCTTGTATATATTCTATTTGTTTTGATGAGGTTCCATTAATCTGATGAAGAAACGGAATGATGTCGTCGACGTTGATGTTGATGACTGTGCTGATGAGGATTATGACTGTGCCGATGGCGTCTACGTCCTCGATCAGAATCAGACGCCTCAGAGGAGCTCGAATGTCGATGCTTGCGTCTGTTGCTCCTTCTCCAATGCCTGTTGCTATCTGAGCTTTCGGATGGACTCGACCCAGACTGCTCTCGCTTCTTCCTCTTATGTCTTTTCTTTACTCTTCCCCTCCTCTCGTCACCAGATGACGATTCGCTCCCTTCATCGTCTCTTATTTCTTCATCGGGTGAAGGAGAACGTCTCTTGTTCGACTTCTTTTTCTTCTTCTTCTTCTTCTTCTTCTTCTTCTTGCTTGAAGAAAAGTTTGTTAGCAACTCTGGTATGTTAGCTTCACTTAGGAATCCTGCATATAAGATAAAAAGAACATTAATACACATTCACATTCACATTCTCAAAACACCGATGCAGTGACTTATATGATGCAACGCATAAAGCTTTCACCTCCATACTCATCAAATATGTCATCAGCAACTATCTGCTGATTGGGGTCGTCGGGATTGAAACCTCCACGAGGAGGGCTCATTCCCGGCTGCTGTTTCAGCTCCCACTTTAAAGGCTGCAAGAGAGAAGAAAGAACAGATAAAATATACATCTCGCTTTAATAAATATAATATTTATATTAATTATTAACATAGTTCAAGATTTTCCAGTGTTCCAAAATTATTCTTCAGCGTCATTATGGGTCTAATTTGGATGCTCAGTCTAAGGATGGTGCAGCCATGCACACTCGCTCTAAAACGTAGGGTGGAGTTTGGTTTAGTCAAGCTACATGATTGGAACTTATTTTAAGATATGGCACACTGAGAATTTGAAATTGAGGACCACAGGGTACATTGCCCGTATGCATGAACTAATTTTCTCCGCTCAAAACATCTTTCCACTGCCATTACTATCTACCCCATCCCACCCTAAAGAAAACGAAATTCCATTCTTTGTTCACTGTATATTTCGGTACCTTTTCCCCATGCCGCTGTTAGTACTAGTGATTCATCAACAAAGAAAACATATGCCATAAAATTTAATTTTATGAACGAGTCAGGTGATTTAAGCTACATAGAAAGAAGATCCTCAGAGTATTTTATGTGCCCATAAGTAGCTGTATCCTCACGAATTAGTTCAGTATTCCAAGAGCTTCTGTAAAAATCTCAAATTCCCCAAGTCTGTTTCCTTTTGTCCCAACTCCTTCACAATATTCACATGTTCTGTTCAATATCTACCATGGGCATTTGGCATATATTTATCATCTTGCATGGATATAAAACATCAAATATCACAATTGCAGCATCACATCTAGCTCTAGCAGAGATTGGCTCTAATCAAAAGCTAATTGAATTCAATTCTGATACAGTGCACAGCTAAAAGCAACATGGGATATCGATGATTACCTCACTAGCATCAGTCTGAGCCAGAATGGCTGTTAAAGGGTCATCCCGTTTTAATCGACTTTCCTCATTAGGCATTATTGCATCCTTTAATGGACATTCACGATCACCACTTTGATGGCCGTAGTTCCCACATCTAAGACATTTCACATTGCGAATCTCAACTCCAAATGGTTTTGCCCGGCCAGCAACACCAGTATCTAACCTGAAAAGAATTTTTTATGAGGGCAAAAAGAAATCAAGTCATCTTATATATATCCTCAGAAGTCAGAACCTCATGTCATTCCCCAGAGCCATAACCCATTAAAAAAAAAAAGGCTCGAAAGTTTTCATCTTTGAAATATACCTCCAGAATTAAGCAAAACTTTGAAACAGCTTAATATAACATGTCTGCCACATAATCTTTATAGAAGAAAAAGTATTCACACGCACTTTGGAGCATTTTTGAGGACCTCAAATTGTTCTTCAGTAGGTAAAGCACGACCAAAAACATCTTTTGGCGCTTGTTTCTTTTTCTCCCCTGCAGAAGGTCCATTTTCCGTCTTCCTAGAAAAGTATCAGATAACATATTAGTTGACATAAGAAACAGAACACAACTCAACCTTCCCTATAAAAAAAATAACAGTATGGGTAAATACAACAACACGCCTCACATATCCACATAGAATATAAAACAAACTTATCAAGTAAAGTCTATTACATCGAAGATGAGCCCTCTTCGAGAGATTGCTCCAGCTTTCTTTTCTCATCAGCAATCTCAGCAGCTTTAGCACTTTCCGCATTGTAACCAGGAGGCTTTACATATAAAAAGCTTACAGCTTGCATCATTTCCAACTGATTGTAACAAGAAATAAAAATCCAGTCAATGCAGTCAATAATTTGCATCTATGAACGAATAAAGAATAAATGCATTCTTGCATACAAGAGAAGCACTACAAGACGTGTAAAGTGGCAAGTCAGATCATATGTCGATAATATATGCTATGTAGTACTTTAAACAAGATGTATGTGTGTCTGTTCATTGCCTAAAACATCCATATCTCGTTTTTCCTATCGAATTTCATAGATATAGGAAATCATTTCCATCCTACACTTCTAAGAATTACCTTTTCTTTTTCTTTATTTGAAAGAAGTGCAGTCTGCCGAAGAAAATCCTGTTGTTGAGCATACTGGAAACAACAAAAAATAGCAAAAAACTTAGAAACATAAAGCATCAAAATCTCTATACATCAACATATTACGAAGCAAGATTTTGAAAGGAAAAAAAAAAAAAAAGAAACAGCGCTGATTGAATGAAGAACACATACAATGAACAGAACAACTGAATCAGAAATTCCAGTGGAGCTTAATAACTATATGGAAAAACAAACATAGCATAACACTCAACAATTCCAATTCCCAAACACCCAACTCTATCCCAATTCAAAAAAAGAGAGAGAAAAAACCCCCAATTTCCAACAACACGACATTCAATGCAATGAACGAATGACGGAAGGCAGTGCGCACCTCGCGCGCGACCTCCTCGGCGCGGCGCTGATTTTGCGAGTGGGTTTGCTCGGCGATCCATTTGCGGCGCTGGTTTGGGTAGGAGAGCGGGTGCCAGGGCTTCTGGTTGAGGAACGAGTGCGACCACGCCGTCCCGGCCTTCGTCTTGTAGTCGACTTCGCCGCCTTTGTCCTTGTTGCCGGCTCGGAACCCTCCGGCGCCCTCCTCCATGATTGGAATCCGGTTCTTGCCGAGCTCACGTGGCCGTGGTTCTGCGCGTTTGTATGTGATTACTGCTTATCGTTCACCTTGCCGCTATAAAAGTTGCAAGGATAAATTTCTCCCTAACCCTCTAGATGCACTCTTAAGTATTTTATGTAAAATTTTGCATACATACACGATGAGTAATGTGCTAATATACGAAATATACGTTGTATGATATAATGTGCTAATATACCTTGTTTATGAGTTTTGGAAATTTTCCACATTCAAAACATTATCAGTATTATCAGTACAAACTAGTGTCTAACCCGTCAAATTTCGATCGGTATTATTTGTTATTATAATTTATTTATATATATATATATATATAATGTATAAATTATTTTATAATATATTTATAAATTATGGAGATTATTCATTAAAAAAATATTAACATATCATGTCAAACTTATATAATTAAAAAGGTCAACATACATGTAAAACTAAAATACAAAGATTTCTTAAAAAGGACTTCCATCCACCCTTTTTATTCCATCTATTTTACTTGCAAAATATCCATAAAAATGAACAAAATTATTAAAATTTAATAATAAAGTTATTTAAAAAATTATCATAGAAAACTGATTAAATCTCTATAACATGACATAAAAATGGTTAATAGCCGGAAAATACACGAACTATTTTGAGATTTGCATATTGCATATCACCTTCAAAATTAGCCTCAGAATACATGACTTTTCAATTTAATCGCAATTTGCACGCGGCGAAAATTCCGGCAACTCTTAAGTTTGACCGACGATGACATGGACAACCACGTGGCTTTTTTTACACGCTGGCAAGCCACATGGGAAAAATGACGTCATTTTGATATTTTAAAGATTTTTTATAAAAAAAAATCCTTTCTTTTCCGGCGACCTCCTTCCTGCTCTAGGCGGTCCGCCACGCCGCCGTCACCATTTCCAGAATCCGGCGAGCCATCATCGGCCTCCCCTTCCGATTCAAAGGCTGAGCAACATGACTCCGCCCATTCGAAACACAACCACAACCACCGCAAGCACTGTTTTCCCTCACCTCCACCATAACCACCACCACCATCGTTTTGCCAAAGAAAATCAAAGACCAAAACTTACCAAATCAATTGGGTCCGCGGCGGCGCAGATGTAGAGGTTGGTTGCTACGACGTTGATTGCACGGGGCGATGGAGTCGCTAGCGAGTTGGAGGAGAGATCGACGACGACGAGGCGGGGCAAGAGGAAGAAGGGGATGGCGCCGGAGAATTTGTCGCGCCGCCTCACCTCCACCATAACCACCGCCACAGATCTCCAGATTTCCAAATAACCACCACCACCACCGTCCCTTTGAATTGAAGAAATCAAACATCAAAATCAAAGAAATCTCCAACGCCCCCTCGAGCATCTGCCTCTCCATCGGAAGAAACCCTAACCCCTTCTCCCCCCACCTGCAACTCCGACGTCGACGCAGCAGCAAACCGGCGCCCACCTCAGCCTCCCTCCCCCCTGCAATTCTGATTTCCGACGGTGATAGTAGCAAGCACAGATCTGATGTGCCCTAGCCCGAAAATCTTAAAATTGTGAAGTAAGAGAGGGTGGTGAATCTTGGCGGTGCGATTGGAGGAGCGCGGTGGTCGTAGTACAGCAGTCGGAGCAGTATTGACGGTGGAGTTGCTCGGCGTCGGAAATTAAGGCCGCACCTTTCGCGGTTGGCTGGGGAAGAAAGTGGCGTTGGAGTGATGAGAGAGGTGGGCGGAGAGACGGTGCGCGGTGGTCGACGGACTAAGGCCGCTGTGGAAAAACTGGAACAAAAGGATTTTTCCATTTTTTTTTATTTTTTTTAATTTAAAAGAGCTTGACAAAACAACGTCGTTTTACTTTATCGGAAAATCGTCCACGTCAACAAAATCCGACGGCCACGTCACCACCGATCAAAGTGTTAGTCAACGCGGGTGCAAATTGTGATTAAATTTAAAAGTCATGTATTCTGGAGCTAATTTTGAAGGTCATGTGCAATATGCAAATCTCAAAATAGTTCGTGTATTTTCCGGCTATTAACCCAAAATAAAATTAAAAATGATAATCAAAACTACCTCACGGTTTATCGAAAATTTCATTATACACCATGTTAGTAGTTGTGTTGTGCGTTTATCCTTCTGCATCACATATTAAAATTTTGAGGCCTTTTATTCATTGTACACCTACATTTGCAAAAGACTAAAAAAGCTTATGATGCATGATTTTATAGTTACAAAGTTTCGATATTAAGATTGTTACTAAAAAATACTCCCTCCGTCCCCAAAATAAGTTTCTCTTTGGGGACGATACATGTTTTAAGGAAAAGTGGTAAAGTGTATTGATAGTGGAGAAAAATATGTTATAATTAGTATTGAGAGTGGTGAAAAGGTGAAAAATATGTTTTAAAGAAAGAAAGATGAACTTATTTGAGGGACGTCTCAAAAAGGAAAAAGATGAACTTATTTCAGGGATGGATGGAGTAATAGATTTTTAATTGATACATCAATATCTCTTTGAATATATTACATGGATAAGTGTGTTTTTGATTCCATATATTTGTTTTGTGAGAGTTTCATTTTGGAATGTTATAAGTGAGAAAAATGATGAAATATATTTGTTAGGTCCGGAGGGTCTCGAAGAGGTGTATGGGGGGGGGGGAAATACACATATGGGCTATTTTTGACGAATTCCTCTAAAAACAGAGGGATCTCTAGAATGAGATCAAAACGAAACTTTACACGCAAACTTTGACACCTGTTGACTGAAAAGAGTTTTGACCAAACAGGGTTGACGACTGATACTGAAAACTCTTCAATAATGAGTTATCAGTTAAGTCACTGGAACTTAACTTATGCACGTAAGGGCTTCAGTCGAGTTTGCTAAAACAGAGATGATATAAATCTTCCTGACTATCGGAAGATAGATCAGTCAGACTGATATCATACGCGGCGGAAATAAACTTGTTTCGGAATAGCCTCGGTTGAGCAAGTTGTTAGTCTTAGGTTTCTCTTTGCGGTTATTCAGTATTTAGTTTATCAACAGTAAGAACACGGATAAGAATGGAAAAACTGAAAGCTATAAATAACACAGAGAGTTTTACGTAGTTTGGAAAACCTTTTCCTACATCCACGGTCGGTTGATCAGACCAACAATTCACTCCGCAAGTGCTTAACTGGTGCACTGCAAACCGTACCGTGTGCTTACCGAGTGCACACAACCGTTTCACTGAAGAGACCTTACTTCAGTACCTACGCTTCACTCGCGTCGGATTTGTCACTCCTAGCACGACCTTGTACTAAGATCTCACGGAGTCAGAGTACCTTCCTGAACTCCTATTCACTCAAACACTCGGCTTCTTTCTTGCGAAAGGAGGTTTGAAAAACTTGCCAACTATACTTTAAAGAACAAGTTCTTTGGAGCAAGTTTTGACCTGGGCTTCTGGGTAAACAGATATATGCCTAAGGTCTAAGAGAATGTGTGTAATCAGTAGTGACTGATTTTTAGCTTTGGAATTCTCTTTTTCGATTCAAGCTTTGGGGAGATTAAGCTTTGGGCTGAGTAGCAATTTCGGCAGAGCTTCAGCTTAGGTCGTTGAATCGGTGAAGATTGAAGTTGATCCTCGAGCGTTATTTATTGGAGAGGTCTTGAATAGATCCGTTGGCGGAGACCATCTTCAAGATTTCTTCCGTTGGAGAGCAATTCGAATTTGGGCTGAGGCTTCAATCTTCGAGGTTCCTTGTTTGGTGGAAACGGCTCTCTTGAGGACAGGAGATGTGACGTCTCTGATAAAGTAGCCACCAAATAGGAATGACCTCTGCAGAGATAAGGTGATCCTGAGATCTCTGCATTTAATGCGGCTGTACGTGTAAGCACGTGGCTTCCTTTGAACGTTGGAAGTTCAGTCCGAGGAAGAATGTTTAACTGATACTTGACTTTAGTATCAGTCTGCTGAATCCTCGAAGCACGCATTAAGTAATCAATTCCAAACTGATTCTTCAACTGATACTTCAGTTGGTAACTTCAGTCTTCAGTCCTTCGGTCCTTCAGTCTTCAGTCTTCAGAACTGCTAACTAAACTAGAAACGAACTCTAACACGTGAGTTCAAAACAGTTCTAGTCTGTTACAAATCAAACCTAAGGATTTTGGTATCATCAAAATACCTGATATTCCATGGGGTTCCCAACAATTTCCCCCTTTTTGATGATGCCAAAACCTTACAACAGTTCTAGACAAAACAAAGACTGAACTCAGAGTGCAAGTTCTAAAGCAGGGTGAAAACAGTTCCCCCTTAACAATAGAACCTAATAACTTGTACTACAGAGTTAAGAACACAACAGTTCTAAACAGGAACGAGGAAGAGGACATAAAACCATAATCAGAGTCTGGACAAAGAGTCATTGTCTTCAGGTTGAGATAAAAAAGAAGTTCTTTTCATTTCAATAAACTGACTGATGAGACATCAGTCGAGGTACAGAGCAAACTTACAATGGAGTACAAAAGTAAATACAAAAACTCATGGGGAAACCCATGGACTCTAGCAGTCTGCTTGGCTGCACCTTGAACTTCTTGATCTTCATCTTCTGTCTCCAGTCTTCATGTTCCTAAGCTTGTTCTATTCCCACTTGTTTTCCTTCAACTTGAGGTCTTTACTGGAATGTCCTCCTTTCTACTTCTGGTGATCCTTTAACTTTACCATCTTCAGGCAAGAAAGAAGATCAGGGAAAAACCTTTGAGAAGGTTTTTCTTTGACTTCCTACTTTTCCCGCTTTTTGGCAACATCAAAAAGAGAGTTGATGAAGGAAGCTGTGATCGGATAGGACTTCAACTCCGACTCTCAAGCATTCGTGGGAGAATCTTAAGAAGAAGAGTGGTCCTGAGATGCAGAAGGATGAGGACTCCAGTAGAGAGGGACTAAATGTAACACCCTAAAATTTTCTAACCAGAAATAAAATTTTAATTTAAAACTTCCAATTACATAAAAGTAAACGAACCGAAATACGACTTCGTTTTAACCAATTTAAACACCAAATCAACAAAACAGGTTCAGCTGCAGAAAATCGTCTACGAAGCCTTAAACGACTAAATACGTCTACGTCAAGTTCATCATTCGCCAATAAAAAAATTAAACCAACTACCAAAAACCTTCATAAAACAAAAGCAAGCTTAACCTTAAAACAACTCAAAGAAATTTAACGAATTTAAAGTCCAACGTTTGCAGCGGAACCAAAAGTACGAAAATAACTTCACCACACCCATTCCGCCACGCCGCTCCAGAATCACTGACCTGAAAATAATTTAATGAAAGGGGGTGAGCACAAAAACGTACTCAGTGGTGGGAAACAATAAGAGATTATGATTTATCCAAACGTGTATTAAATTGTGGAAAACGATACTCATTCGCAACCTGTCTCACCGTCACAACATAAATGACACACCTTACCTCACCTGCAATAATCCAGCCACACAGGCATGGAACCATTCTCAACATCGCCACACAGGCAAATAGTCCAGCCACACAGGCATGGAACCATTCACAACATTGCCACCCAGGCAAACAATCCAGCCACACAGGCATGGAACCATTCACAACATTGCCACACAGGCAAATAATCCAGCCACCCAGGCATGGAGCCATTCACAACATTGCCACACAAGCAGACAATCCAGCCACCCAGGCGTGGAAGCATTCACAACATTGCCACACAGGCAAATAATCCAGCCACACAAGCATGGAATAATAATAACCGACTGTCTCAACTGTGCACAGGACCCTGTCATACTCGTCGTCCACAAATTAGTGACTCACCGTCACGTTGCCATAAGCACCAATGCGCATACTCGCCATATGCAATCAAACTCGTATCTCAACCACAATATACACGTTGGATTTATAGAAAAATATTTCATAAACAATTTTAATTCACGTGGCAATTGAAAGCATATTTATTGAGTTAGAAGAAATTTCACCCACCTCAATATCAAGCACAACAAAAGAAATTCAATCAATTCTCACACGGGGGTCCTAGTTGCGCCGCACCTAATTCAATAAAAACAATAATTTTATAAGGGCCTAAGCCTCAACCTTAAATAAAGGGTTTAAAGAAAAATAACTATTTTTCGAAGCTAAACTATTTTAATCAGAACTCACTTTAGAGATTTGAAACGCCATTAGTAAGTATCATTAGCTACTGACTTAAGAACATAAATAAATGAATCAATCAAATTAGCTTCTGCAAATAAATTAAATCTAGCTAATTAGTTAATAACCTAATCTTCTTTTCCCAAAACTTAAATACGCAAACCCAAACTATGACAAAACCTTATGTATTGATTATTATAGAAATGAAACAGTAGCCCTTTTTTTAAAAAAAGAAAACTAATCACCCATTTATTTAATTAATAATTAGTTCAAAATCAAGACTTTAATTAAAACACAAGAAAAAGATTAATACAAGTAATCCTAACCATTAAATAGCTTTCGTCTGTAGAGACAATATCTTTGATCAAATTGAAAATTTAATAATACTTTAAACAACCAATATATGAATCAACTTGATGCAAAAAGGAACGAAAATGTGATAAATATTTGCGAAAATCGAACCAGCATATATTTTGTAAAACTAATCCCCAACTCCACTTTTCAAATAATAAATAAAGTTAACTATTTGTTATTCTCTTTCTTAACTTTAAAAAAAATAGAGAACACCTCCCTCTTTTATTCAACTGACCGATACAACAAATTAAATACACAACTCAGTGGATTAAAAATCAAACAGCAATATTAAACTCATTATGCTAGGACTGAATGATATCATTATATTATAATTATTAAAATTTCAGTAGACTCAAACACGTGTAATACCAAATCAATTTCTTAAGCTTTAGTAAATATTGAAAACTTTACCGGAAGTAACTCAATTTGACGAGGAAAGAATCTCACAGGCGAAACAACTTCTGACCTTGTTAGGAAAATTTGGGAGAGCGCAAAGAATATTTGTGAAATCTTGTGAACGTGGTAGAAGAGGAGTGCAGAACGTAATGTATATCTATTGACGTGATTTAAGGGTTTGTAGTTATAACCCTAATAGAACCCCACTTCATCTCTAATTCTACTTAATAAAATAATACTAATTACAAGTTTTATTTCTCTTAGCCCAGCTTCTCCAAAAGCCCAAATTAAAGGGAAATTATTAAGTTATATTTACTACAAAAACTAATAATAATTCTAGAACCCTATATATATACACATATAAATATTTCTATTTGACTTTTAACTAGGGCGCAACTACGGACTCCCTCAAGTCCGAGATTATAAAATCAAACATGACAAAATTATATTTTAAATCACCAAAATAAAGAATTAAACACAAGTAAAAGGCGGGACGTTACAACCCTACCCACTTAGCAAAAATTTCGTCCTCGAAATTTGTCTTACCAGGAGCTATAAGGGTTGGGTATTTGGCTAGGATTTCATCTTCTCGCTCCCAAGTTGCTTCCTCGGGACCATGACGACTCCATTGTATTTTGATTAGTGTCACTCGTCGGTTCCTTAGCTCGTGGATTTTTCGCTCTAGAATTGCAACAGGTTCTTCCTCGTAGCTCAAATCTTTATTAAGAGATATCCCACCAAATGACACCACGTGACTCGGGTCATGCATATACTTCCTTAGCATTGACACGTGAAAGACGTTGTGCACAAATGCAAGCTCGGGTGTTAACGCTAAACGATAAGCGACATCTCCAATCCTTTCAAGAATTTCAAAAGGTCCAATGAAACGCGGCCTCAACTTTCCTTTCTTGCCAAATCTCAAAACTCCCTTCATTGGTGCTACTTTCAAAAACACTTTGTCACCAACCTCGAAATGTAAATCCTTTCTTCTCTTGTTAGCATATGACTTTTGTCGGTCCTGAGCAACTTTGATTCTATCTCGAATTTTCTTAACTACTTCCACCGTTCTTTCCACCATCTCGGGACCCAAGATTTTCTTCTCTCCAACTTCGTCCCAATAAACGGGCGATCTACACTTTCTTCCATAAAGTGCTTCATACGGAGCCATACCAATGCTAGAATGGTAACTATTGTTATAAGCAAACTCTATCAATGGCAGGTGTGACTCCCAACTTCCCCCAATATCTAAGACACAAGTCCTTAACATATCCTCCAAGGTTTGAATCGTTCTCTCAGACTGTCCATCTGTTTGTGGATGATAGGCTGTTGAAAACTTCAATTTTGTACCCAAAGCATGATGAAGGCTGTGTCAGAACCTTGAGGTGAATCGTGGGTCTCTATCAGATACAATGGATATTGGTACTCCATGAAGTCGTACAATCTCCTGAACATATAGCTGAGCAAGTTTATCCATCGAAAGAGTCATCCGCACTGGCACGAAATGTGCTGATTTTGTCAAACGGTCAACAATCACCCAAACTGCATCATTACCTCTCAAGGTCTTAGGGAGTCAAACCACAAAATCCATAGTGATATGTTCCCACTTCCACTCCGGTATTTCCAATGGTTTCAACAAACCAGAGGGTCTTTGATGCTCGGCTTTCACCTGTTGACAAGCCAAACACCGTTCCACATACTTGGCTATTGATCTTTTCATTCCATACCACCAAAAAATTTTCTTTAAGTCCTGGTACATCTTGGTACTACCGGGATGTGCAGTGTATGCGGTTTTGTGTGCTTCATCCATTATCTCATTTCTCAACTCCTCATTCCCAGGCACACAAATTCTTTTATCCAACACAAGAGTCCCGTCTTGCAAGATTGAAAAACCCTTCGGATCGTCAGACACTTCTCTAGCTCTCATCTTTTGCAAAAATGGATCATCCATCTGTGCTTTCCGGATTCTATCTCGCAGCGTTGGACGCACTACCAAAGCTGAGATAATTGCATCCGCTTCATCAGGGGAAGTCACCACTTCAAGGCTCAACCGCTCGAACTCTTTTACTAACTCTTCTTGTTGAGTCAATCTTCTTGCGGGGTTAGAATTTCTCTTTCTGCTGAGCGCGTCGGCCACCACATTTGCCTTTTCGGGATGGTACATAATCTTGCAATCATAGTCCTTTACTAACTCCAACCATCTTCGTTGTCTCATATTCAGCTCTTTCTGCGTGAAAAAGTATTTAAGGCTCTTGTGGTCCGTGTAAATCTCACACCTACCTCCATAAAGGTAATGCCTCCAAATCTTCAAAGCATGAACTACCGCCGCCAATTCCAAATCATGAGTTGGGTAGTTAAGTTCGTGTAACTTCAATTGTCTAGATGCGTAGGCCACGACCTTCCCTTCCTGCATTAACACACAACCAAGCCCTTGTTTCGATGCATCGCTATAGATCACATATCCCTTGGAGCCGTCAGGGATAGTCAAAACTGGTGCAGTTATCAATTTCTCCTTTAGTATTTGGAAACTCTTTTCACATTTCTCGGTCCACTCAAAAGTTACCCCCTTCCGCGTCAGTTGAGTAAGTGGCCCCGCGATTTTGGAGAATCCCTCAATAAACCTTCTATAGTATCCCGCCAGTCCAAGAAAACTTCGTATCTCGGCTGCATTCGTCGGTACTTTCCAATTGTTCACCGCCTCAACCTTCGCCGGATCTACTTCAATTCCCGCCGACGTTACCACGTGCCCAAGGAATCCAATTCGATTAAGCCAAAACTCACACTTCTTAAACTTAACATACAACTGTTCTTTCCTTAGTATCTCCAATACCGTGCGTAAATGTGACTCATGTTCCTCTCGGCTCTTTGAGTATATCAAGATGTCGTCAATAAACACTATCACGAATTTGTCCAAGTACGGATGAAACACTCTATTCATCAGATCCATAAAAACTGCGGGGGCATTGGTCACACCAAAAGGCATGACTACAAACTCGTAGTGTCCATACCTTGTCCTAAAAGTCGTCTTTGGAATATCACCCTCATTCACCTTCAATTGATGATATCCAGAACGTAGATCTATCTTTGAGAAAACTCCTGCACCTTTTAATTGATCGAAGAGATCCTCGATTCTCGGCAACGGATACTTGTTCTTTATGGTGAGTTGATTCAGGTCCCGATAGTCTATGCACATTCTCATACTGCCGTCCTTCTTTTTCACGAACAAAACCGGTGCTCCCCATGGTGACACACTCGGTCTAATATGCCCTTTATCCAACAGCTCTTGTAACTGTGCCTTTAATTCCTCCAATTCTTTAGGTGCCATTCGGTATGGGGCCTTAGAAACTGGTGCTGCTCCTGGTACGAGATCAATGGTAAACTCCACTTGTCGGTTTGGCGGTAGTCCTGGTATTTCTTCAGGGAACACATCAGGAAATTCACGAACTACCTCGACATCCTCCACCATTGCCTCCGTTGGTGTTGACCCCATCAAGTTTACTAGGAATCCTTGAACATCAGGCTTCCTCAACATCCTCATTGCTTTCATGGCAGAAATTACCTTTGGCAACTTACCAGCAGTTGCCCCATAGAATGTAAACTCCTTCTCATCCGGTATTTGAAATACCATTTCTCTCTGATGACACCTTATGGTGGCATAATTGCTACTTAACCAATCCATCCCTAAGATTAGATCAAAATCACGCATCTCTAGAACATGACAGTCGGCCGCTAACCTTTTTCCCCCCAAAATCAGTTCAACGTTTCTTGCCATCCTATCAGTTCTTAGAGTTTCTCCTGAAGGGAGTCTAACATCAAGTGCTAAGTTCTCTACTTCCACAAGCACATTGGTTTTCTCACATAGCTCAGCAGATATAAAAGAATGTGACGCACCAGAATCAAAAAGTGCTAAGACAGGTAGTTCAGAGATACTAATCATACCTGACATAGTACCACTTCCTTCACCGGCCTCCTGTCGAGTGAATGCATAGAGTCGGGCGTTACCACCTCGTTTCGGATCATTTTTTCCCCTTCTCGGGCAGTTGTTTGCATAATGCCCTGGATCCTGACAGATATAACACACTCCAGGTGGCCCATAACACTTGCCAAAATGCGGTCGCTTGCACTGCGGGCATATGGGTTTCTGAGTTGAGGTAGTAGGTACCGGATAAGGATTATATCTTCCCTTCCCGTTCGGAGCATTCTTATTCCACTTATTCTTGTTATCCCACTTTCTCTTCACCGGATAATTCGTCTGCTTGGTATTCTTGTCGATCTCAAGCCCAGCTTCTACTTCATGTACACGCCGAACTGCCACTCCATAGCTTACAATCTCCTGCACTGCTAGAATTCCTCGTATCTCCGGTTTAAGTCCTCGTAGGAAACGGTCCGCCTTTTGATCATCGGTATCGACCAGTCGTGCGGCATATCGAGCAAGTCTGTTGAACCTTCATTCATATTCAATCACCGACATCTCCCCCTGCTTCAACTCAAGAAATTCTGCTTGTTTCTGATTGCGATAAGAGCGTGGAAAGTATTTCTCCATCACCACGTCCTTAAACCTTGCCCAAGTTAAGTTCTGTCGCTGCTGCGCAGTTAAGCTGCTCCGGTACGACTTCCATCAATGCCCTGCATCTTCAGTTAATTGAAAGACTGCACATGACACCTTATGTGCATTCGTACACTCGATATGCTCGAAGATTCTTTCCAGTTCCATAATCCATTCTTCCAATAGCAGGGGCCCGCTTCTCCCGTCAAATCTCGGGGGTGAATACCGGCGGAACTGTTCAATGACCTGGTTGGTTGCTGGCGGTGCCGGTGCCTGGTTTTGCTGGTTAGGCTGTTGCTGCGCGATTCCTTGTAGCGCGGCAATTAGTGCTTGTAGCACATTCCCCTCAGGTGGATTGTTCCCTGTGTTTTCATTATTCCTAGGGATTTCTTGATTGCGTCGCGGTCGTGCCATCACCTACACAAGTTGAGCCTAATATTCAATCACCTATGTTCTTTCTACTTTCGAGGACGCAAGAGAAACTAATTCACATTTACGTCATGCTTTACAATAATTTATCATTCAAACAAAAAAAATCTTATAACTCACATTCAATGCCACGTATAGATTCCACCATGTATCACCATATATAAAACACATCAATATTTAAATGCTCACCAAAATAAGCAAAATAAAATAAATACCTCGAGCAGAAGCGCGTGTCGGACGTGGGTGGTGGTGGTTTTCTCAATCACGAACCAATTTAAATTTTGCAAGTCTACAGAATCGTAGACCTGCTCTGATACCACTAAATGTAACACCCTAAAATTTTCTAACCAGAAATAAAATTTTAATTTAAAACTTCCAATTACATAAAAGTAAACGAACCGAAATACGACTTCGTTTTAACCAATTTAAACACCAAATCAACAAAACAGGTTCAGCTGCAGAAAATCATCTATGAAGCCTTAAACGACTAAATACGTCTACGTCAAGTTCATCATTCGCCAATAAAAAAATTAAACCAACTACCAAAAACCTTCATAAAACAAAAGCAAGCTTAACCTTAAAACAACTCAAAGAAATTTAACGAATTTAAAGTCCAACGTTTGCAGCGGAACCAAAAGTATGAAAATAACTTCACCACACCCATTCCGCCACGCCGCTCCAGAATCACTGACCTGAAAATAATTTAATGAAAGGGGGTGAGCACAAAAACGTACTCAGTGGTGGGAAACAATAAGAGATTATGATTTATCCAAACGTGTATTAAATTGTGGAAAACGATACTCATTCGCAACCTGTCTCACCGTCACAACATAAATAACACACCTTACCTCACCTGCAATAATCCAGCCACACAGGCATGGAACCATTCTCAACATCGCCACACATGCAAATAGTCCAGCCACACAGGCATGGAACCATTCACAACATTGCCACCCAGGCAAACAATCCAGCCACACAGGCATGGAACCATTCACAACATTGCCACACAGGCAAATAATCCAGCCACCCAAGCATGGAGCCATTCACAACATTGCCACACAAGCAGACAATCCAGCCACCCAGGCGTGGAAGCATTCACAACATTACCACACAGGCAAATAATCCAGCCACACAAGCATGGAATAATAATAACCGACTGGCTCAACTGTGCACAGGACCCTGTCATACTCGTCGTCCACAAATTAGTGACTCACCGTCACGTTGCCATAAGCACCAATGCGCATACTCGCCATATGCAATCAAACTCGTATCTCAACCACAATATACACGTTGGATTTATAGAAAAATATTTCATAAACAATTTTAATTCACGTGGCAATTGAAAGCATATTTATTGAGTTAGAAGAAATTTCACCCACCTCAATATCAAGCACAACAAAAGAAATTCAATCAATTCTCACACGGGGGTCCTAGTTGCGCCGCACCTAATTCAATAAAAACAATAATTTTATAAGGGCCTAAACCTCAACCTTAAATAAAGGGTTTAAAGAAAAATAACTATTTTTCGAAGCTAAACTATTTTAATCAGAACTCACTTTAGAGATTTGAAACCCCATTAGTAAGTATCATTAGCTACTGACTTAAGAACATAAATAAATGAATCAATCAAATTAGCTTCTGCAAATACATTAAATCTAGCTAATTAGTTAATAACCTAATCTTCTTTTCCCAAAACTTAAATACGCAAACCCAAACTATGACAAAACCTTATGTATTGATTATTATAGAAATGAAACAGTAGCCCTTTTTTAAAAAAAAGAAAACTAATCACCCATTTATTTAATTAATAATTAGTTCAAAATCAAGACTTTAATTAAAACACAAGAAAAAGATTAATACAAGTAATCCTAACCATTAAATAGCTTTCGTCTGTAGAGACAATATCTTTGATCAAATTGAAAATTTAATAATACTTTAAACAACCAATATATGAATCAACTTGATGCAAAAAGGAACGAAAATGTGTTATAAATATTTGCGAAAATCGAACCAGCATATATTTTGTAAAACTAATCCCCAACTCCACTTTTCAAATAATAAATAAAGTTAACTATTTGTTATTCTCTTTCTTAACTTTTAAAAAAATAGAGAACACCTCCCTCTTTTATTCAACTGACCGATACAACAAATTAAATACACAACTCAGTGGATTAAAAATCAAACAACAATATTAAACTCATTATGCTAGGACTGAATGATATCATTATATTATAATTATTAAAATTTCAGTAGACTCAAACACGTGTAATACCAAATCAATTTCTTAAGCTTTAGTAAATATTGAAAACTTTACCGGAAGTAACTCAATTTGACGAGGAAAGAATCTCATAGGCGAAACAACTTCTGACCTTGTTAGGAAAATTTGGGAGAGCGCAAAGAATATTTGTGAAATCTTGTGAATGTGGTAGAAAAGGAGTGCATAACGTAATGTATATCTATTGACGTGATTTAAGGGTTTGTAGTTATAACCCTAATAGAACCCCACTTCATCTCTAATTCTACTTAATAAAATAATACTAATTACAAGTTTTATTTCTCTTAGCCCAGCTTCTCCAAAAGCCCAAATTAAAGGGAAATTATTAAGTTATATTTACTACAAAAACTAATAATAATTCTAGAACCCTATATATATACACATATAAATATTTCTATTTGACTTTTAACTAGGGCGCAACTACGGACTCCCTCAAGTCCGAGATTATAAAATCAAACATGACAAAATTATATTTTAAATCACCAAAATAAAGAATTAAACACAAGTAAAAGGCGGGACGTTACAAGAGGGAGATGAGAGGGGAGGCGGGGAATTGAAGGAAAGGAAAGTATGCATAGCATTTCGGAGATATTCATGAAATGCGGCTATGCATACGAACCTGAGGAAGGGAAGAGAGACAAGAAGCGGTGGGGAAGAGGAATGTAAGAGGTGAGGAGGGAGATGAAAGAAATGCATGACGAGCCTTTGGTGAAAGAAGTAATGCAAAGGGCGGCTCGTCCTACATGTAAGAGGTGGATGTGAGGATGAAAAATCGAATCAGTGGTAGTCGTGAGGACTAACACTGTCGATGTTGCGCCGGCTGACAACGAGCTCCTGCTTATTGTTGTTGCACCACATGGAAGCTTCACAAAAAGGTGAGAAGCTCGCCTGAAGAACAGGTGAAGTCCGTCTGCTTGAGACAGGTACTTCAAGCCATATGGTCCGGGCATGAGGATGGAAGACGCTCGCGTTGACGAATACAAGTGAGAATAGCGCAAGCTTTGACGTCGGAGGGATGTTGAGTTCCAGTGGAAGGGTCCGGTGAAGATCAAGTATGTGAGCGTCATTCTTCCACTCCATGACTTTGTAGTCATCGAATTCTCCTAAGTCGGAATAGAAATTTTCTCTGCACTTTAGAAGGAATTTGAAATTTTCTCACAGTAGAGGCTGTGGAGAGTTGTTAGTAGATGCAGAAAACTATCGAAGACACCAAGGTATAAATAAACACAAATACCAAGTGAGAAGATGAAAAGGTTTTCGAAAACTGTGTCTAAAAATGATTTTGAAGAAAAATTCACGTCCGCCGTCACTGTAGGGAATGAAAGCTTCAAAAGATGAGATATATCTTGTCAAGTGATATACTCAAGGTGTTTGACCACATAGGCAAAAATGTTGGAAATATTTTTGGTAAAGATCAGGGCAGATCACATCAAATCAAATCAAATCAAATCTTAATCAAATCCCCGTTTTCCAAAGATATTCCATGAGCCAACAATCAAGACAAATCAGTTAAAGATTTTGAAAGGAACTGATCAGTCAGAGAAAAGTTTTGAAATGAGAACACATAAATCTTGACTGAAATAACTGATTTTAAATAGTAAGTTTAAAACAATACTTACTGATCGACTGAACATTGTAGTCAGTCGATACCACTTGATCTTGGTTGACTCATCAGGGTGAGTTTTCTTCATTGCTTTCAACGTCAGCAGTCGTAGAACAGCAGTTGGTTGACCACCAGTCATCATGACTGCTTGAGAGAAATCTTCAAACACAGCATCACTCTTCAGGGTTGATGAGGCCGATCCTTCCACAAAGATCGTTGAACCTTTCTTCTGGAAGAGCTTTGGTCAGCAAGTCTGCTCTCTGAACTGTGGTCGGAATCCATTCAACAGAGATATCCTTCTTTTCGACGTGATCACGAATGAAGTGATGTCGAATAGCAATATGCTTGACTCTGGTGTGATGAACTGGATTATGGGATATTGCAATAGCACTGGAGCTGTCGCAATAGATCGGGACTTTCTTTTCTTCGATCCCATAGTCCTTTAGTTGTTGGACTAACCATAGGAGTTGTGAACATCAGCTTCCCGCAGCAACATATTCAGCTTCAGTTGTGGAGGTGGCGACTGAAGTCTGCTTCTTTGAAAACCAGGAGATGAGCTTGTTGCCTAGGAATTGACAGGTTCCGGATGTTGATTTGCGATCAATTTTGCGTCCTGCAAAATCTGAGTCTGAATATCCGGTGAGCTTGAAGTCGTCGTCAGCTGGGTACCACAATCCTAAATTGGGTGTGCCTTTAAGATATCGCAAGATTCACTTTGCAGCATCCATGTGAGCTTTCTTTGGATCTGATTGATATCTCGCACAAACCCCGACTGCAAACGCAATATCTGGTCTGCTAGCAGTCAAATACAGCAATGATCCAATGATTTCTCTGTACTTAGTTGAAGATACAGATTTCCCTTCTGATCCTGGATCCACTTTCCAGTTTGTGTTCATTAGGATCTTGACTGATTTTATGTGCTGAATACCGAATTTGGCGATCAGTTCCTTGGCGTACTTGGACTGATTGATCAGTATTCCTTCGCTGGTCTGCTTGACTTGCAATCCAAGAAAGAAATTCATTTCTCCTATCATGGACATTTGGAACTTGTTGGTCATGATGTCATCGAACTTCTTGCACATGCGTTCGGATTTGGATATGAAGATTATGTCATCGACATAGATCTGAACAAGTAGGAGATCTTCTCCTTCTTTGAGAGTGAACAGAGTTCTGTCCACTGATCCTTTCTTGAATCCTTGTTCAACGAGATACTCAGATAGAGTATCATACCATGCTCTTGGAGCCTGTTTCAGTCCGTAGAGCGCTTTCTTCAGCTTGTACACCTTTTCTGGACCTGCAACCTCAAACCCTGGAGGTTGTTCAACGTAAACTTCGTCTGTGAGCACTCCATTTAGAAAAGCGCACTTCACGTCCATTTGATGTACTTTGAATCATTTGTGAGCTGCAAAGGCTACGAAGAGCCTGACCGCTTCCAATCTGGCCACCGGTGTAAAAGTTTCATCGTAGTCGATTCCTTCTTCTTGACTGTATCCTTTTGCAACTAGCCTTGCTTTGTTTCTCACAACGTGACCTTCTTCGTCTTTCTTGTTCTTAAAAATCCATTTCAAGCCAATCACCTTTGCATCATCTAGTCGATCCGCAAGTTCTCAAACTGAATACCGATTGAATTCATTGAGCTCTTCTTGCATTGCAATGACCCATTCAGTGGATTTCAGAGCTTCTTCAATATCCTTGGGCTTTGTAGATGATAAGAAATAGCTGAAATTCTTATCTTCGTTGATGCAGTTCTGGTTGATATCAAAGATGAGGTTGCACATTGATCTTCGAGTCTTGACACCATCTGATGGTTCTCCAATGATGTTCTCCTTTGAATGAAGTTCAAACCATCTTCTATACTTCTTGATCTCTTCTGGTGTTGGTGGAAGCTCTTCGGTTAGGATGGTTCTAAGGTGTTGAGCATTGTTCTGAACTGGTGAGAGATGAGTTGGCTCATCTTTGGCTGGTTCTGCTCTGTCCTTATCAGTAGGAGTTCCCCCTTGACTGATGCCGTCTGCATTGGCTCTAATCGGAACTTCTGACCGTTGACTGATCTTCTGATACTGAAGCATTTCATCATCTTCATCCTTTTCGGGTCCCCATACCAGGACTGTAGAGAGATCGGTGTCCTGCTTTTCAGTTCTGGAAACTTCAGTATTCGCTGTTTCCTGTTTCCTGAATTCATCAGCAGACTCATCAAAGACAACATGAGGTATTTCTTCAACACAAAGAGTTTGAGAATTAAACACTCGATAGGCTTTGTTGGATCTTTCAGTTCCAGAATATCCAAGAAAGATTCCTGGATCAGCCTTGCTATCAAATGTGTTTAATCTCCTCTTGTCATTGTTGTGAATGAAACACTTAGAACCGAAAGCATGAAGGTAAGAGATAGAAGGCTTTCTGTTCTTCCATATCTCATATGGAGTTTTTCCATGTCGTTGAGTAAGGAAGGAGCGATTTTGCATATAGCATGCATTGTTGACAACTTTAGCCCAAAACTTCAAGGGGAGTTTTGATTCAGCTAGCATCGTCCTTGCTGCTTCCTTTAACGATCTGTTTCTTCTTTCTGCAACTCCGTTCTGTTGAGGAGTCCTTGCTGCAGAAGTTTGATGACTGATTCCATGTTCATCACAATACTCACGAATGACAGTATTGAGGAACTCAGTCCCACGATCTGATCTGATGCTGATGATGTTGACTTCCTTTTCCACGCTCAGTCATCTCAGCAGCTTTGGCAGTTCTTCCAGTGTCTTCTTCTTGGTGAAGAGAAAGATAACCCAAGCATATCGTGAATAATCATCCACAACAACTAAGGTGTACTTCCTACTGTTGTAGCTTCTTGGAGAAATTGGGCCAAACAGATCCATGTGAAGAAGTTGAAGAATTTTTCCAGAGGAGTGTCCTGACTTTGACTTGAATGTCATTCGCGTCTGCTTTCCTCTTTGACATGCTTCACATTCTTGCTTCTTCTGGAACACAATAGAAGGTAAACCTTCTACCAGTTGATGTTTAGCAAGCTTGTTGATCGTCTTGAAATTAAGATGGTTGAGTCTTTTGTGCCACAGCCAGTTGAGCTCCGAGCTGCTTTTGCTGATGAGACACGTTTCTGGAGGGCTGTCTTCCCATGAAACAACATAGAGACTCCCTTGTCTGAATCCTTTCAGAACCACCTTTTTTTGATTGTTTCTAACAGTGAATTCATCCTTCTTGATCTTCACTGTGAAACCGCTGTCACAAAATTGACTCACAGATAACAGATTATGTTTAAGACCAGAAACAAAGCTAACATTACTGATACTGGCGTTACCCATGTTGAGCACACCACAACCTTTTATTTCTCTGATTGAGTTATCTCCGAATGCAACTTTGGATCCAGCTTTCTCAACATACTAGGATAGATATTCTTTGTAGCCCGTCATGTGCTTTGAACAGCCACTATCAAGATACCACGTTCTGATTGATGCTTTGACTTCTTCCTTCTTCTTGGATTTTCTGTTCTTGACCTGCAAGAAAGAGTCAATTTAGGTACCCAATCAAGATTTGGTTCCTACAATGTTAGCTCGAGTTCCCTTTGGAACCCATATCTGCTTCAGAACTCGTTTTGCTGATCTCTTGCGCTTTGCTGGTCGTCTGACAGAAGTAGTCGCTTCTTTGGTTGGCACATGAGCATTCTGATGTTGAGTTTTCCTTTTGAAGGCCTCACTCCTGTAGTTGTTCTGTCTGATGAGAGGTCGAGGTCTTTTTTGCTCGGCAAAGTATCTCCCTTGAGATACTCGTGTCATTCCAGACTGATGGAGACTTGACTGATGTCGTGGGACATGAGTCATGTGATGTCCAGTCGCTTGTCGTCATAGGTGTCGCTTGGCTCGTCTGGACTCATCACTGCTTTGTCTCCATGGATGTTGTTCTTTCTGAAACTGAACTGATCTCAGTTTCTGACTGATACGACTGTTCTTCCTTTTGGACTGATGAGAAAGATTCTTCTTGATTCCTGATGTTCCTTCCCCGATCTTTGACTGAAATCTGCTTTCCAGTCTTCTCAATAGAGTTATCTGGTTGGGGGCCTCCTTTGCACGTCTGTAGCTCCGTGGAGGTGGAACATTTGTTCTTGCCATCAGTTTGCGTTTGCGAACTTCATCCATATCATGATCTCTTGATTCTTCTGATGTGGTGATTTCAGAAGTATCGTCCTTTGAATTGATCATGACATTCTTTCATTTATCAGCTGCAACCTTTTCTCCAATGCTTTCGACAAGACCTTTTGAAGGAAAGTTGTTTATCATGGGAGACTTCATCATGCAGTCTTTAACTGTTTCTTCCAGTTTGTGATTGAGCCTCTTGATTTCATGAGATGCTCTCTCACATTCTGAGTTGGAGATTCTGAGCTTTTCTTCCAGTCGACTGTTCTCCATGATTAGCTGATCGAGACAAGTTTCATCCGGAAAGTAGATGATTGTCTGATTCTTGGCTCGTTCATCATTGATCTCCTTTTCCATTATCTGATTCTGCTTGAGGAGATCTTCGAACATTTTCCTCAACTGACAGTGATCAGTCATGAGCTGATCGAGCTCGTCAGCTTCATAGGTTGAGCATTCTCCAGATTCTGAATGATCTCCTGTAAACATTAGGGAATTATCAGTGTATGGAGTTTTTGAGTGAGAGTTTACCTCTGAGCCATTCATTCCATTGTCGTAGCTGTTGTCAGCCACGCTTTCAGTTTCATTGGCCATCAGAGCTTGGCTCTCATCATCTGAGCTGTCAGAGTCGAAGTCGGATGATTCTGATGTGTCTTTGGAAGATTTAACATCATCAACAACCATCGTTTTCTTCTTCGTATACTTGCGATCTCTTTTGGCGTTCAACTCTTTACGCTCAGACTGCGTCAGTTCAGGGCATTCATTTCGAAAGTGCCCTTTCTTTTTGCATCCAAAGCATTCCATATCTTTGATGTCATAGGCGGCTGACTTCCTTTCACCGCTTCGATCAGTGGAATATCTGGAGTTGCTTTCTCTTTCCTTTCATTTGTAGTGCTACTTGTGGAACCTTCTGTACTTGCGGAATTTGGACTCCATCTTGTTGAATCTTTCAGTCAACAGAGCATATTGACTGAAGAAGTCCTCTGGTTTGAGTTCCGCTGGTTCCTTTGTTTGCTTCCTGCTTTCTTTTACTGAAGCTTTCAGTGCTGCTCCTTTTGAGGTTGATGGACCATCTTCATCTGATCCTCCAGCCTTCTTGATTCCAAGATTTCTCTGAAGGTCGAACTCATTTGCCATGAGATCAGAGAAAAGCTTGTTTGTCGGGAGCTGACTGAATCCAGGCTTATGCTGATGAGCGACTGAGTAGATCTGCCATTCTCCACGTGGCAGTGCTCGAAGAATCTTCAAATTGATTTCTCGTTGAGTGTGCTTGTCCTTCGAGATGGATTGAACCTCATTCGGGATTTGATTGAATCTGAGTTCCATCTCTTCGACAGATTCATTCTTGAGCATGAGAAAGGAGTCGAACTTCTGACATGCAATGGATAGCTTGTTCTCCTTGATTTCCTCAGAGCCTATGCACATTCCTTCAAGAATGTCCCACATCTCCTTTGCACTTTGACACTTGATGATCTTGGTGACATGTTTGTCTGGTACTGTGCTGGAGATGATGCTCTTGGCTAGATTGTCAAGCTCATCTTGCTTCCTTTCTTCTGTGGTGAAGTCTGCCTTTGGCTTGTTCTGAACCTCATCGTATGGATCCAGAGAAGGATCTACTGGAATTCTTTTGACAGTTTTAGTGATGATGATTGGTCCATTGGAGATGACTTTCCACATTCGGCAATGTTGGGCAACGAGGAAGCTTTCAAGCAGAAATTTCCATATGTCGTATTTTTCAATACTAAACATAGGTAATGAAGATAATCTTCCATGGTTAGTCTCCATAATAACAGATAACAGCAGATAGGAGCAAATAACAAGCACTACTTGAAAGAGAGAGGTTTTTCTCGAGACCTTTGAGAAAAAGGATCTAGTTCAATTAGAACCTAGTCAGAGACAGACTGTTCCTGCGAACAACCTGCTCTGATACCAATTGTTAGGTCCGGAGGGTCTCGAATAGGTGTATGGGGGGGGGGAAATACACCTATGGGCTATTTTTGACGAATTCTTTTAAAAACAGAGGGATCTCTAGAATGAGATCAAAACGAAACTTTACACGCAAACTATGACACCTGTTGACTGAAAAGAGTTTTGACCAAACAGGGTTGACGACTGATACTGAAAACTCTTCAGTAATAAGTTATCAGTTAAGTCACTGGAACTTAACTTATGCACGTAAGGGCTTCAGTCGAGTTTGCTAAAACAGAGATGATATAAATCTTCCTGACTATCGGAAGATAGATCAGTCAGACTGATATCATACACGGCGGAAATAAACTTGTTTCGGAATAGCCTCGATTGAGCAAGTTGTTAGTCTTAGGTTTCTCTTTGCGGTTATTCAGTATTCAGTTTATCAACAGTAAGAACACAGATAAGAATGGAAAGACTGAAAGCTGTAAATAACACAGAGAGTTTTACGTGGTTCGGAAAACCTTTTCCTACATCCACGGTCGGTTGATCAGACCAACAATTCACTCCTCAAGTGCTTAACTGGTGCACTGCAAACCGTACCGTGTGCTTACCGGGTGCACACAACCGTTTCACTGAAGAGACCTTACTTCAGTACCCACGCTTCACTCGCGTCGAATTTCTCACTCCTAGCACGACCTTGCACTAGAATTTCACGAAGTCAGAGTACCTTCCTGAACTCCTATTCACTCAAACACTCGGCTTCTTTCTTGCGAAAAGAGGTTTGAAAAACTTGCCAACTATACTTCAAAGAACAAGTTCTTTGGTGCAAGTTTTGACCTGGGCTTCTGGGTAAACAGATATATGCCTAAGGTCTAAGAGAATGTGTGTAATCAGTAGTGACTGATTTTTGGCTTTGGAATTCTCTTCTTCGATTCAAGCTTTGGGGAGATTAAGCTTTGGGCTGAGTAGCAATTTCGGTAGAGCTTCAGCTTAGGTCGTTGAATCGGTGAAGATTGAAGTTGATCCTCGAGCGCTATTTATTGGAGAGGTCTTGAATAGATCCGTTGGCGGAGACCGTCTTCAAGATTTCTTCCGTTGGAGAGCAATTCGAATTTGGGTTGAGGCTTCAATCTTCGAGGTTCCTTGTTTGGTGGAAACGGCTCTCTTGAGGACAGGAGATGTGACGTCTCTGATAAAGTAGCCACCAAATAGGAATGACCTCTGCAGAGATAAGGTGATCCTGAGATCTCTGCATTTAATGCGGCTGTACGTGTAAGCACGTGGCTTCCTTTGAACGTTGGAAGTTCAGTCCGAGGAAGAATATTTAACTGATACTTGACTTTAGTATCAGTCTGCTGAATCCTCGAAGCACGCATTAAGTAATCAGTTCCGAACTGATTCTTCAACTGATACTTCAGTTGGTATCTTCAGTCTTCAGTCCTTCAGTCCTTCGGTCCTTCAGTCTTCAGTCTTCAGTCTTCAGAACTGCTAACTAAACTAGAAACGAACTCTAACACGTGAGTTCAAAACAGTTCTAGTCTGTTACAAATCAAACCTAAGAATTTTGGTATCATCAAAATAAAACATGATATTCCATGGGGTTCCCAACAATATTGTAAAATCTTTTATAAAGAATTACCACTAACAGGCATGCAAGAATCAATTTAGTTAATTGACAGCAAATGAATTCAAAATATACCTCCTATTATTTTTGTGTAGAATCCGATAAATTAATCGTCTTCGTACGATATCGCCTCTCTCGGCATGGAAAAATTGTGAGTAAGTCTATACATATAGTTGCAAATGATGAAATATATATATATATATATAGGGGTGTAACACCCCGTACTTTTCCCTATGTTGGGAGATAGTGTTTTAACACTATTGAGAATACTGAGATGTCGAGATGTGAGATTATTTCTTTTATGACCAGATGAGACAGATTTTCTTTTAAATAGAGTTATGAGTGGACAAACCAATGATGGAGTTAGAGTGATGAGATTTGAGAAACGAGTCGAGTTAGAGATGCTGATTGAATTGAGTCGAGATTTTATTTTATTTCCGACTACCGAGAATTGAATTTCCGGATACCGAGTTATCAGAGGTTGACAGTCCTATTAAGAAAATGGGAATAATGAGTTCGACATAGAGTCGAGGAAAAGAAGGAGAGAACCCTTGATGATTTTACCTTGAAGTAGCATCGAAATACTATTGAGAACCTTGAAGAGCTAAAGACTAGCTTACACAAATCGAGAGGAAGTTATCAATGGATGGAAATATGAGTAAAATAGAAATGTTGACAGAATCGAGAATGATGTTAGAGTTGAGATAGAGAGGTAAATTGATTTTGATGTTAAGATGAAGGACGAGAGATAGAGTCGAGGTAGTGATTGAGAGTCACTATAAAGAGGATTAAGCGAGAGTGACGATTAGATTAATAACGAGTGATGATATGTTGTTAATGTGATAACTTTGTGAGTTATTTGATTGACGTTATGTGATTTACCTGATATGTGTGCACTTATAAGTGAGTAATTGTAATAGCATACATGGATTATCTACACCACACAATATTACACGTACATGATTTATTAATCCAATTTGTGCATGTGCTAATTTTCCTAGCCTTGCAAGTGGACGTGTGGATGACTAAAGAAAGGGATAAGTATGTAGAGTTATGAGGAAACCATGCATTAAATGTGGAATAGTTATTTGTCCCTAATCATCCTTCCTAAGTAAGCCAAATTCATTTCACTCCCTCACACTTCATCACTCTCGGCACTCTCCAATTCCTCTCCCTCTCTACCGATGTTGCTCCAAAAGATCACCAAAGATGAATCACCAAATCTCCTAAGTTCACATCAAGAACAAAATCATCCACCAAATCAAGCTTAAACACTTCCAAATCTTTGTATTACAAGAGAACCGTGGAGCTTGATCACGAGGATTTAAATAGGAAAACTTTGTTCTTTGATTAATCTTGGGTAAGTGATTTTTATTTGCATAGATATAGCTTCTATGATGTTTTATATGTGTATAGAAGGGTGATTGAAGCATGAGAAACTCCCCCTCCACCTTTTTCGTCATTTTCGAAAATTAGGGTTCATGCCCTTTAAAAATCTTTCTGGTTCTTTTCTAAAATTTGGGGTGAGAAATATGATATATGTGATGATTTGAAGTGATTTAGGTGTGTTTTGCAAAGCTTAGTCTTGAGATCTGAGTTTTTACAAAATTCAGTTTGATATGAAAAATTTGGAAAATCCTTGAGGTTATGTCTTGAATGATGATTTCATGATGAGCATGAGTATATAAAAGGATTAACGTGATGATTGATGAACGTGGTGTTTAAATGAGTTTCTGAGTTGGCTATGATGTTGAGTGATAGTATTTTGATGTTTGAGAGTGTTTGATGTTTTCTGGGTATGAAAAGTCGATGAAGTTTAGAGTTTACTCTTGTTCGCTTTGTTCTGCCTTGAGTCTCGTTCTGCTCTGCCAAGTTGTGACCCCGCTGGCATGCCAGAGAAGTCGTTTCCCCGCTGGCATGCCAGAGAAGTCGTTTCCCCGCTGGCATGCCAGAGAATTCTTTTTCCCCGGGTATGCCAGAGAATTCATTTCTCCGCGGCCCTGCCAGCGAGTTCATTTCTCTGCCTTGACCCGAGAGTTCGCCATTCCTCTGGCGACAGAGAGTTCGCCATTCCTCTGGCATAGCAGAGAGTTTGTGATTCCTCTGAAGTTTAATTCCTCTGACGTTTGATTCCTCTGACGATCGATTCCTCTGACGATCGATTCCTCTGACGATCGATTTCTCTGACATTTGATTCCTCTGAAGTTTAATTCCTCTGACGTTTGATTCCTCTGACGATCGATTCCTCTGACGATCGATTCCTCTGACGATCGATTTCTCTGACATTTGATTCCTCTGAAGTTTGATTCCTCGGATGTCGATTCCTCTGACTGTTGATTTCTCTGGCGAGCATTCCTCTGCTTTGGCGAGTATTTCTTCTCTGCTCTGCCAAGCTAGTCTGCTCTGCTCTGCTGAGTTTCCACCCTGACCACCGAGCATTTCTCTGCTCTGGTCTCCGAGTCAAGCTTATACTTGCTTGTTGTGATATGTTATGTGAAGTTGTATGCTTATGTGTTCTACATGCCTATGTGCTTGTTTGCTGAGTATGGTCCGAGTTGAGAGTTAAATCGAGAATAAGACGTGTGAATCCTTAGAAGTTGAGTATATCTAGGAAATTAGTTTTACTGGGTAAACAGACGTTGAGTGAGAAGTTATCGATGAAACGAGATTGGATTTTAGTTTTGAGATCTAACTGAGGTTTGTTTTATCACATGAACCTTCGTGATGACGTTGATGATTTATGAAGACCCGAGCAAGACGAAGAAGTAAGTCCCCTGTTCCTATCCGAGCTTAAGCGAAGGACTCCAGGTGGGCAATATTTTGAGTATACGTTTATCGTATGAGCTTTCTAAAATGATTGATGATGATATTTATGAGTTTATCAAATGATTTGAGATAAATGATGTTTAAGAACTGTTTAACTTGCCAATTTTTGATGTTGAGCTTGTATGTTACCCTCTACTGATGAGACGAATTCGGTCCTGCCACAAGCGGGATTTTGTGCACAGAGGTGACTGTGAGCCGTCATCGGGTCGGCCAGTCACGGTACTTGAGAGGGAGGCCTACTTCTCAGTACCGATGATGATGAGTTGTAGATGTGGTACATGCATGATGAATACTTTGATAGCGCTATCGTTTCTTTATGATGTTATGATTATGAAAACTGCATGCACAGATTCTTTGATGCTAACTTATTTCTGTGCATTGCTGAAGATATGGCAAGTTTTCAAACATATAGCTCTAAGAGCGCCTTTGATGTTTTTCCGACGTTTGCCCACTGAGTATTATTACTCACGCCCTGCATATATTTCTAAATGTGCAGGTTAAGCTTTGGAGCGAGATTGGACTGGTGCTGGTGGGGATGGTTTCACCGATGAAGTTTTCCTTGTTGTTTTCCTTTGATGTTAGAATCTTAAGGATGATGAAACTTTGTTTTCCTTTTGATGTTGATAAAACCTTAGTGAACTGATACATTATTTCCTTTCTAATCAAGCAATATACTCGCAATTATATGTCTTCATACATATAATTGTTACGCCTTGTGCTGTGTTACTCCTGATGTTAGGCTTCCTTATGGAAAATAAGGAGTACCTACTTTGTTTTTCTTCTTGAAATTCCTGATATTCAAGAAGTTATAATGATGTTGACATATATACCTTTGAGCCAGATTATGATAACTTGCCTTGGTATACTTTTGATGTGAGCTTCCGCTGATGTTCAATTTAAGTCTTATGGTTCTTTATTCATTTATTTTAGTCGTATCGATACTCGTACCCCGCTATTACTAGCGTTGGGATTTCGGGCTGCGACAAGGGGAGGACTAAAATAAAAACACTTCTTAAAATATAAAACATAAACAATTTTCAACCCTTAGATCATCAAGATCTACGGTTGATTCGTAACCATTTTGGATGAATTCGTGGTCCTGGGTTCGAATCCCAAAGGTAGCAAAAATTTATTTTTCACAATTTGTAACCATGTTGGATGAATTCGTAACCATGTTGGATAAAATTCGTACATTAAAAAACGTTTATATTTATATTTTAAGAAGTGTTTTCACGGTAGCCCTCCCCTATATATATATATATGGTGTGGTTCTAGAGAGAACTACATTATTTGTGAGAACGAGAGAACCATCAAATCTAATGCATTCACTGTAAAAATTAATGCGTTCGCTGTTAAAATTAATGCACTAAAAAAATGAAAAAAAAATGCTCCATTCAGGATTCGAACCCAAGTTCTGTATTCATCCAACAAGATGATGCATCCTCTGTAGATCTTGATGATCGAATGGCTGAAAATGGTTCTCCTTTCATTTTTTATTTATGGTTCTTTCTTAAACCTCTCCCTATATATATATATATATATATATATATATATATATAGGGGATGGCTAAAATAAAAACACTTCTTAAAATATAAAATATAAATAATTTTCAGCCCTTAGATCATCAAGATGTACGGTTGATTCGTAACCCTTTTGGATGAATTCGTGGTCCTGGGTTCGAATCCCAAAGGTAGCAAAAATTTATTTTTCACAATTCGTAATCCTATTGGATGAATTCGTAATCCTGTTGAATAAAATTTGTACATTAAAAAACGTTTATATTTATATTTTAAGAAGTGTTTTCACTGTAGTCATCCCCTATATATATATATATATATATATATTTGTATATATAGTAAGTCTATATATATACTTTCCTAAACCATAGAATCATGGGAATTATAGCACAGCAGAAGGAAGCTGCGGTCGCTGCCGGATTCGGGTGAGTGCAGCATCTGCTTGTCGAACTTGGCGGAGTGTTGCGAACTGGTAACGCATTCCACTGGCGCTGCGTGTAGAGGTGGCTGAAGCGGTACGCCCCGACGTGCCCGCTGTGCCGGGCTGCGCTGGTGACGGAGGCAATAGCGGCGAATCAATGAATTAGAAAGTTCTTGTTCTTATGCTACAGTAATTCATTTTGTTAAAAATTATACTCCCTCCGTTTCACTCCAATAGGCTCATTTTCCTTTTTGGGTAAAAAAGTTGTACTTAATTGGTGTGGACCACACCTCTTTACTACCACTATCCTACTAAAAAGTAAGTTTTCTTAATATCCGTGCCCAAAAGAAGTGAGCCTATTGGAGTGGGACGGAGGGAGTAGTAAAACAAAATAAGGCCTATATATATATATATATATACACACACAAAGTTTTGATGTGCTGAGCGCCACTCTGTAAGCGCATGTGAGCGATTGGATGATGTGGCAATGGAATGATAAGTCCTCCATCCTATTACCGATGTACTGCACATCTTTATCCCTCTCTCTCATCTACAAATTCGTATCTCTTCCTTTTTCTACTACCATTTTCTGCAACTTTCTCGGACAAATGCAATTTCTCGACATCATATTTCTAGCACCTTTATAGCCTTTATAGTTGCACCAATTAAATAAATTCTCTTGTCTAAGATTTCTACTTGCACGAAATCAGAAAAATAAGTCAAGAAATATAGAAACCGATAAAGGTTTTTGAACAAATCTTGAATGAAAATTTTAAAATTTATACAAATTTTGTAAAATTGAATCTGCTACTGCAAAATTTTACAGCATTGATTCAAGATTCAACAATAGCTCCTTCATACATGATCGATAAAATTCTTTACAAGACCAACCGCAAACGGTCTTGAAGTCTTGAACTCTTTACCGTTGCCGAATAGAAAGAGATCGCAGAAAAAATACAATATTCCCATTATTTAAATGGATAATTAAACTAGATTACTTTTGACACCCAAATAAATAATTTATCGTCCTGAATTTGCAGAAAGAGAAGATAGACAAAAGAACGCAGAAAAAAAAATAAAGATTTTTTTTTAATATTTCAAATCGGGATACTGGACAAAAGATGTGAATTAAGAGAGAGAGATTGTATTGGAAGAGAAAGATAGACGTATAAAGATAAAAAAAAGTAGAATAAAGGAAAATAAATTAAATAATGAAACACAAAAAATAAAAAGATTCGGCTGACGTGGAAGGAAGTCGCTCACAGGCGCTCAGCATATCAAAACTCTCTCTCTCTCTCTCTCTCTCTATATATATATATATATATATATATATATATATATATATATATAAGGTGTGGTTCTAGAAAGAACTACATTATTTATGAGAACGTGAGAACCATCAAATCTAATGCATTCACTGTAAAAATTAATGCATTCACTGTTAAAATTAATGCACTCAAAAAAATTAAAAAAAAAAATACTTTCTTCAGGATTCGAACCCAGGATCTGCATTCATCCAACAAGATGATACATCCACCGTAGATCTTGATAATCGAATGGCTGAAAATGGTTCTCCGTTCTTTTTTTATTTATGGTTCTTTCTTGAAACTCTCCCTATATATGTATATATATATATATATATATATATAGAGAGAGAGAGAGAGAGAGAGAGAGAGAGAGGAGGACTAAAATAAAAACACTTCTTAAAATATAAAATATAAACAATTTTTAGCCTTTAATATATATATATATATATATATATATATATATATATATATATATATATAGGGAGAGGTTCAGGAAAGAACCATAAATAAAAAAAGAACGGAGAACCATTTTCAGCCATTCGATCATCAAAATCTACGGTGGATACATCATCTTGTTGGATGAATGCAGATCCTAGGTTCGAATCCTGAAGGGAGCAATTTTTTTTATTTTTTTGAGTGCATTAATTTTAACAGCGAATGCATTAATTTTTACAATGAATGCATTAGATTTGATGGTTCTCCCGTTCTCACAAATAATGTAGTTCTCTCTAGAACCACACCCTATATATATATATATATATATATATATATATATATTATAGTTAATGTGATATTATGTTTTATCAAAATGGCATTTTGATGCGAATTCTTATTCATTTCCGGGTTACGTTCTATAGTTAATATGATATCGATAATTGGAATATATGTGACACTAGTATGTTCTCCCGTGCGATGCACGAATCATGACATACTATTTTATAAATTCTTAAAATTATATATAAAATTGTCAAAAATATCGTTATTTTTGAAGTGAATTAATTGATAATAAAAAACAATTTATGTTCATTTTAAATAGTATTATTTTATTTAAAGTAGCGTATATTAACAACATTATCAACTTAATGAATACAATATTAAATTTAATGAGTAACGTATAGTAATAAATTAAATTTAATGGCCAAGAAGCCAGCGGCCGCTGGACCCTAGTGCCCGTTGCCATGATTCCAGCGATTGCTGGGAAGAAACTTGAGATCAATGCTGTCCTCTAATTTCTTTTTAAACAAATATGTAGGACCACTTGATGTTCAATGAAATTTCATTAATTAATTTATTTATTTTTGTCTTCTATCACAATCTCATTTTAGTGTCAATAACATGATTTTGCACTGCCTCTATTGGAGACTTTGGAGTTCCATCTCTCTCTCGTGCATATACTCTTATGTGGAGTTTATCGTGCAAATATATAACTTTAAATAATTAATAAAAGAATAAATTAGACTTTGATTTTTATTTAATTTATAAAATTAATGATCTCAATAACAATATATGAAGTATTAGAATAAAAATAAATGCCTAAAACAAAAAAGATAACGCTAACGAGAGCTAAACATGAGTGGTGCTCACGTAAGGTGCTCACATAAAGTATGTAGCATATCATTTCTCTATATATATATATATATATACCACAAGCCAGCGGCTCCAGCGCTCGCCAGCGGTCGTGGGTATCCAGCGCTCATGGGCCCCTAGCGGCCGCTGGAAGTGGGTCTAGCGCTCGTTCAATTCCCGCACTCGCTGGATTTGTGGATTTCAAGTCCGAAAATATCACGCCAAATTCTTGCTAATTCATTAAAAATCCGACCAAGAATTCATTCAAAATCATGAAGAATTCGTGAGAATTCTATAGACTTTTAAAATGTACGGACTTTTAAAATCTACATAAATCTTGAACTAATACACCCCCTAAATGAACACATCAAATAGCGTCGTTTGTGGGAAAAGAATCAAGTCTAAGACGTTGATGTTTTTGATTTGTGGGTTATATTTATGTTTTTCCAGATTTTGAAAATAAGCTTCGAGAGCTCCAATTGGAGTCAAATTTTTAGTTTTCTTCTCGGTCTGTATTGGATTTTGCAGAATATTCCAAAAATAAATGAATCAGGCCCTACAATTTGGCCCGATCTCTTCATCCGAATTTTTCAATGGAGATTCTGAAAAAAAAAAAAAAAAAATCCTCTTAGTTTCTCTCTTAAAAAGATGATTAGTCAAAAATCACAAAAATGGGGGTTTCTGGAAATTTTTATATGAATCTGATGAGGACTGGAATACTTATCAGCGCTGTGCTTAGTAATCCAAGCCTATTTTACCTTGTTATGATTATTGTTATTACTATTATATAAACTAACCAGCGCAGGTTTAACTAAAAAGACTTGCTAATAAATGAATACGAAGAGCCTGCGCAGTCGAAGATGCCTGAAGAGCCCGCTTCACCAGAGACAGCCCTGCCAGAGCAGAGCTACCAGAGCCATGTTGCCAGAGTGCAGAGCTACCAGAGACAGCCTACCAGAATTCGCAAGGCCTGAGACCAGCAACGAAGGGACTTGGCAGCGCAGACGAAGGGACTTGGCAGCTCAGACGAAGGGACTTGGCGGCGCAGATTACCTAAGCTACTTTGCAGCACAAGCTCGCCTGCGCAGCTCAAGGGAACTACTCAACACGGGCAACGAGGGACAGCGCAGATGGGGCAAACCAAGATCATTAAAGGGCCTAAATCCAATTATTAGAGTTCATGGGCCTAAGGCCTTTAAGGTTCATTCTCACAACTATAAATAGGAGGTTTAACATTAGCATAGGAGGGAATCAATTCATTTTGGGCAACACACTTGTAGTATGTAACTCTCTAAAAGTATAGTAAAGCCAACGAAGAACCTTCCGTGGATGTAGGTCTTGATGGCCGAACCACGTAAATCCGTGTGTCGTTTATTGCTTTCAAGTTTAGGTGTTGGTGATTCCGTGCTTCACCAGAATCTGTCTCTAAAAATTCTTTCAATATTTCTCTGTTTACTCGGTTCAAGAAAGAAAAAATGGGGATTCCATCAATATATCTTACACGAAACAAAAAGGGGCAAAAATAAAAAAAATGGGATCTAAACTGGGTCTTCTTCCACGACAATTTTCGTTTGGGTTATCAAGGTTCAAGACTCAAGAGGAGATCAATTTGTTTTCCAACCATTTTTCAAAGTGGTGTATCTCTTGATTTTTGGTGAATATTAGTCTAGGGTATGGTCGAAATTGCCAAAAAAAAAAAAAAACCATTTCAAAAAATTTAGAAAGTTTTCTGGAGGCAATAGAGAATACTCCCATCAATCTATACCTCTCCCTTAATCAAAGAACATGGGAAACTCCAATAAGTTTAGAGGTTCAAATCTGGTGCTCTCATCCTAGTCTATTGGATTTTGAAAAAGAAGGAGACGAAATCCCAAAATCTCTCATAGCTTGACTCAGCTTTACCGCCGATTTCAGGGACAGTTTTCACCCCAATCGTGCTGCGCTCCGACGTCACGTACGCAATGGCGGAGCCAGGAATTAATTTGGGAGGGGGCTGAACTTACACGGGGTCCTCGAGAAATTTTTTTTGGACATTTCGTATATTTAAGGCATTATTTTATTAAAAGACGAACATAATAGTAATAATAAAGAACAACATTTTCATAGATTATATAATTTAAATATATAACAGATTAGTTTCAATACATTACAAATTTTTTTAGGACATTCTGTATTTTTAAAGCATTTTTTATTAAAAGACGAGCATAATAGCAATTATAAAGAACAACATTTTCATATACTATATAGTTTCAATATATTACAAATTAATTTCAATACATTACTTGTTGGGAACCTTGTGGAATATCCTAACCCTTGTTTTGATGATACCAAAATTCATAGGACTTATGTGTAATAGACTAGAATCATTTTGAACTCAAGTGTTAGAGTTCGTTTTTAGTCTAGTTGCGGTATCGAAGACTGAAGACTGAAGAACGAAGACTCAAGACTGAAGACTGGAGTTACCAACTGAAATATCAGTTGAAGACTGATTATTTAATGCGCGCAAAGGACTGATACTAAAGTCAAGTATCAGTTGAACATTCCTCCTAGGACTGATCTTCCAACGTTCAGAGGAAGCCACGTACGCTCAAGTACAGCCGCATTAAATGCAGAGATCCCAGAATATCTTATCTCTACAGAGGTCATTCCTATCTGGTGGATACTTTTCAGAGATGTCACATCTCCTGTCCATCAAAGAGAGCCGTTTCCACACAGACAAGGAACCTCGAAGATTGAAGCCTCAGCCCAAATTCGAATTGCTCTCCAACGGAAGAAATCTTGAGGACGATTTACGCCAACGGATCTATTCAAGAGTTCTCCTACAAATAACGCTCGAGGATCACTTCAATCTTCACCGATTCAACGACATAAGCTGAAGCTCTGCCGAAATAGCTACTCAGCCTAAAGCTTAACCGCCCAAAGTTTGAATCGAAGAAGAGAATTCCAAAGCCAAAATCAGTCACTGCTGATTACATACATTCTCTTAGACCCTAGGCATATATCTGTTTACCCAGAAGCCAAAGGTCAAACTTACTTCAAAGAACTTGTTCTTTGTAAGTATAGTTGGCACTCGTTTAAACCTCTCCCCCATAAGAGTGTTTGAGTGATTCGGAGTTCAGGAAGGTACTCTGAACTCTGAGTGGAAAGTCTGAGCACGAGGTGTGCTTAGCAGGGAAATCCTACGCGAGGTGTGTGGGTGTTGAAGAGGGGTTATCTTCAGTTTACGGTTGTGTGCACCAGGCAAGCACACGGGTACGGTTTGCAGTGCACCAGTGAAGCACTTGCGGAGTGGATTGTTGGTCTGATCAACCAGCCGTGGATGTAGGAAAGGGTTTTTCCGAACCACGTAAAAGTCTTTGTGTTATTTACAGCTTTCAGTTTTACATTCATACTTGTGCTATTTCAATTGATAAAACTGAACACTGACTAACAGCAAAGAGAAACCTTAATCCAACTATCTGCTCCACCGAGGCTATTACGAAACTAAGTTTAATTTCCGCTGCGTATGATATCAATCTGACTGAACTATCCTCTGATAGTAAGGAAGAGTGATATCATCTCTATCTTTGCAAACACGACTGAAGCCCTTACTTGGATCAGTTAAGTTCCAGTAACTTAACTGATAACTTTTTACTGAAGAGCTTTCAGTATCAGTCGTCAACCCTGTTGGTCAAAACTAATTTCGGTAAAATAGGTGTCTTGTTTGCATGCAAAGTTTCGTTCTAATCTCTGACTGAGATCCCTCTGATTGAGGTCGGTAGATTATTGTAAAAATAGCCTATAGGTGTATTCCCCCCCATACACCTATTCGAGACCCCCCGGACCTAACATTACTTTTTTGTCATTTCGTACATTTTAGGCATTTTTATTAATAGACAAGCATAATAGCAATAATAACGAACAATATTTTCATAAATTATATATTTTCAATAAATTACAAGCTAGAATGAATAATAATAAAAGACAAGCATAGTAATAATGGCAAACAATTTTTTTTTGGGCATTCCATCCATTTTAGGCATTTTCTATTAAAAGACAAGCATAATAATGATAATAATGTATAATATTTTTATAGATTATATAGTTTTAAATAACCCAATTATCCTTAAATTAATTATAAATGGAAGAATATAACAAGCTAATCAACTTTTGTAAAACAAATTTCTTTTATAATATAAACATATATCTATCTATCTATATATATATATATATATATATATAGAGAGAGAGAGAGAGAGAGAGAGAGAAAAGTTAAACAGAGAATGCTAAATATTTAGAGAATAGAGAATTCGTGAAATAAAAACGAACAGATCTACAATTTTTACGAACAGATCAATGTACCGCATGAACAACAATTTGCCCCAGGTTCGAATCCTGTTGGTGGCGAGTTTTTCTCTTTTTTTACTAAATACGTTTGTTCATTAGTTATGTTAATCTGTTCGTAAAATGTATAGACTTGTTTAAAATGAAATATATAATAATTCTCTGTTTAACTTGACCCTATATATATATATATATATATATATATATATATATATATATATAAACTCAAAATTTGGGAGGGGGCTTCAGCCCCCTGGCTACGCCCCTGCACGTACGTCGCCGGTCGTCGGGAAATCTGGGTTTAAACCCAGTCGCTGTAACTCCGGTTATATCCTCTTCCTCGAGTAAATCGGACCAACCTTGTGACAATCTTTGTTGCTGCTTACCGGTCCACCTTCAAATGGTGGATATTTCTTTTCCATTCAATCTGAAATTTTGAGTTACATCTCAACATAGGGACTAACATCCTTGAGTATTTTGGGAGTTCGGAGGGTGTCGCAAGGTGGAGGCACAACACGAAGGCTGAGGTTGTGACAGAGGGGCCATTTTGGGGGATTTTGGGCCCTATGTTAATGGTTGTGGTCGGCGTTGGCGAAAGTCGCGGCGGAGAGGGAACCGTGGATCTCTAGTCGGAGGTGGTGCCGCCGTTGCACGAATTGGTGGACGGCTATAATTCGGGAACATACTTTGACATCTAGTGGTGTCTACGCGGAAGCATTACAGGGCTGTAGGACTTACCACCTTGAACATGATGATGGGGATGAGAGAATCTAGTTGTATGGATGAGATTCAGGGCTGAAAAGAGGATAGAATGTGAGGCAGTGGATCCATGTTTATGTGAGGCAGCTGCGTGAAAGCATCAGTGGTAGCGCGTGCCGTGGGTCGAGGGGCTGTGCACGAGTGATCAGTCGTGGGAGAGATCTACTATGCTTAAGTTTCTGTTGAGTCCGGTATGGGTGCAGGACTTATATTTTCAGAGCTGGCGTTGTCGATGTTGTAGAGGGCTTTCCGGCGTAGCTGCCAAGAGGCAGGTTTGTGAAGGGTTGTATACTAAAAGCAAGACTTTATGCTTGTATACATTGATTCCTTAGTTCACTGTGATTCTTCTATCTGAAATATTGTTATTGCATAATCCTCTTATAGTCCAATTTATCTCATACTATAGATTATATGGTGTGTTGTAGATCACAGAAGATCATATAATTGAAAAAAGTTGAGATATAAATTGAGTTCACAATCGAGGCAACTATGGACGAGTTGCTGGTTTAGATTGTAGCATAAATGGGTAAATAGTTTGTCTTGGCTATTTATTTATGCTAGTTCCTTCGTGTATTGAACAGGATCACAGTGAGATGAATTCTTATATTCTGACTAATTAAGAATCAAGATCTCGGCGACTTAAATAATCTTAACCTTAGTTGGATTAATCGGTGTAAATAATATATTGACTATTGCTTTGATTTATCATGGGTGAGAGTTCTCTTGAAGCTCAATATACTCGATACTTTGGGTGATAGCAATTATTATTTGACATGCGATTATATTGCAATAAGGATCTGTGTCCTGCTAATAATAGGATGATAATATCCTCTCGAGGAACTTAATAAGTTTATCGTATTAAACCCTGCAGGTGGAATTAGTTCCGATACGATAATAAGTTTAAGTGGTAGCACTCGAGATGTCGTTTATAATTAAACGACTAATTAATTAATTAATTGATCGTCAGAGGAATTAATTAATTAATGGATATTGGATATCTTAAACACGGGGATTAATTAAGTCTAATACTAGCCCCGACTCACCTAAAGAATAAAGAGGTAATTCAGTATTAATTTTCTAGTGGAATAAATTAATACTTGTGTCTCGATTTTATTCTGGGCTGAATAGGAAAATCGAGCACTGGGAGGCCAAACTTTATTCAAGCTAGTAGATCCCCGCTTGGCCCAATAAAGGCTTAACTCCATATGAGGCGTCCGTCCATCTATTTCTCACTTAAGCCTTTGGGCTTTGTTTTAGTTTAATTAGATGATGGGCTTATTATTTAGGGTTTTAATACCCAGAATAAATAATAGGTACAGCCCTAATTCTAATTTACTTATGACATTACGTGAGATAAAATAGAGAGAAATATGTGGGAGCACAGATAGTGAGGCGGCGCGTTTCCCTAGGAAAAGGAGAGGACTTGAAGATCGTTGCCATCCAACGTCAAGTCTTGCGTGGGAACAAGTTGGAAGATCAACACTGGAGTCGATCATTGCCGGATTTGCAAGTAAGATTCTATCCTCTTGCTATAGGCACATGGTTTTTGTATGTATTCGTTTGATATCCGAAATGGGTCACGGGCACGTGAATCATATATCAAAATATGGTTCCTTCAGTTTGAGCATTGAAAAAAAGGAGAATTGGGACTAGCAGAACCATTAAAAAGCCTCTTGTTCTCAGCACTGATTCTTGGGATGGCACTCTTTAACACTCTTGCGTTAATTGAATTATGAAGTGTCTGGCAATTCTCAAGTTTTTCAGTTTCAGGGAGGACGGTAGAGTCGAGGTCCACGAAAGAGGAAGAAAAGGGGGACGCACGACACGGCTGAAAATGTCGTTCCCTGTAAGGCTAGTTTGAGGAAGATGACACCAGACTGATCTTACGTTTATCTCTTATGCGGCATGGTTGGCAAAGCTTCGAGTCAGCAATGAGAAAGAGAGAATGCCGGGAATCTTGTGTATATGGAGCACAAAGGGGGCAGATTTCCATTTACTAATGAGCTCATCTTGACTAATTTCATAACAAGCTTGGTTGTTTAATCTTATTTGTTTATTTTGCTTATGATATCCATTTGATTTTGTGTAATCTTTGGTGCAAGGGCATATCAACACTAGGATGTTTGTGCAAAGTGTAATCGGTGACAGCCCGGGGCCATTTCAAATAACTCGGGATTGAAAAAAGGGTCTCCAGGTCTGCTTATTACAGTCATGCTCGCTATTTCACATAATATCACAGCTCTGACCGAGACTTCTCGGCTTAGCGAGACTAACAACCCTATACTTATTCCGTGAAGAGGACACCGAACAGCTCTGCGCGTTATCTCTCGCTATAAATGGGAAAGGACGGCGATACCGTAATTCCTTCGATGCAAGAGCAAAGATATAATATGTTTACTCTATGACATGTTTGGCATAAGAGCACGCACATGCCACTTCAGGGGGGAAATAGGGTGTATACCCTTCTTTATCGTCCTCAAGCTTATTTTTCAAACTTTGAAACTTCAAAATTTGTGGAATTTCTGAGACGTGATTAACGGGCACAAATATCATGAATTGAATAGGATAAACAGATTTGGGAATCTTTAAGCTAACGGTAAACCTCCAACCCCGCGGGGAATCTCTCGCTGAAGAATCTCCAGCTCTGATCTGGACTTCTTGACGCAACGGTTCCAGCCATGTTCGGGATTTCTCCATGCAGCGATTCCAGCCCTGATCGGGTCTTCTAGTGCAACGTGGTTTTCCAGCCCTGTTCGGGTCTGCTCGTGCAATGAGATTTTTTAGCCCTGTTCGGGTCTTCTCGGCGCAATAAAGAACTTCCAACCCTACACGGGACTCTCAGTACAACGGGTTTTATAGCCCTGCTGCGAAATTCTCGGGGTTTCTCGGGGACCTCCAGCCCTTTTTCTTTCATGAAAGGGCGATGGAGAATGCGTTCATTTTGGGAGAATTTTACCAATTACTTTCATGCCAAGTTCAATCCCTTAATTTTTGCTTACTCTACTTACATTTGCTTATGATTTTATTTGATTTTGTGCAAGGAAATGATTAACACCACAACATCGAGCAAAGCTCGGATACTCAAGGGAATTACTAGGGGAGCCCAGTGAGATGTTTGACAAATATCGCTGGTGATCGAGCTATGGGTATTAAGCATCACATGAACGATATAACAATTATCAAAGTTGTACTTGGGAGATTATACTTCTTTTCCAAATGTCGTTATTGTTATTTTGGATTCAAACCTAGTTTCTAATCGCTAGCTGCTGCTATTTTATGTGAGGAGCTCAAGACAATGGCTGATCAAAAAATGTTGGGTGAAGGCGAGTGGTTTGTTTTATTATAAAGCTGCACGGGGGGTTTAGCTGATTCACATATCGGAGCATTACAGCCGTGATGACATTCTGTTTTATGGGCTTATTCCGCTAATGGCTGTGACAACCATGCGTCTATTTGTGGGTATTTTTGAGCTTACATTGGCCAAAAGAGAGTCATGTTGTCGTCTCATGTCGTCCTCAACTTGAAAGACGTTTGATAATAACAAAGAGTTTTGGAATCTGATTTGGTAAGAAGGGTCAAGATCTATGAAAGAAGAATCTGATTTTACTAAGCTCATGAGGTTTGGTGGAAAATAAGATGATTGCATAGGATCACATGTGTTATGAATGTGTTCATGCAACTTATGATCTGAGCCATCCACGTGTCAACGGTTCAGATTGTAGTTTACTCTTTTAATTAGTTCTTTACTGTTGTACTCCCTCCGTCCCATTAAAGTTGGCTACATTTCCATTTTGGGCATCCCACTAAAGTTGGCCACTTTCTAAAAATGGCAAAAAATTAACTTAATTAAAGTCACTAATTAAGTTATTAAGAAAACCCTAATTTAATCTACTTAAATCTATTTTCCATCATTTGCACCTAACCTAGCCTCCACTCTCTAACCTCTTCTTCTTTCTTCTTCTCCGGCGACGACACCGCCGCCGGCCGTCGACTCCTGCCCCACCCCCGACCTCTCTCGCCTCTGCTATCCATCTCTCTCTCGTTGTGTGCACCCCTGCGCGCGCTCTCTGCTCTCCCTCTTTCTCCTCTGCGCCACCGACCTCTCTCGCCTCTGCTCTAAGGTGGTTCCGATTCACGTGATTTACACGCCCCCCGACCTCTCTCGCCATCATTTACAACAATCTCTTACCTTAGGGTTCCGATTCACGCGATTTAGGGGTGGTTCGCCCAGATCTGAGGTGGCGCGACCCCATGGCCGCCGTCTGTCTGTCTGCGCCGCGACCCCATGGCCGCCGCCTCTTTGGTCTGCGCCGCGACCACCGCCGAACCTTTTCCCTCTCTGAGGGTGGCGCGATTTGGGGGTGATTCGCCTAGATCGAGGTGAGGCTGATGAGAGGCGAAGTTGTGGAACTAGTGAATGGCGGTGGTGGCTCTGCCATCGCCGATAAGTTCGAGAGGGTGGCGCGATTTGGGGGCTAGGGTTTTCAGATTTGAATGGCGGTGGTTGTTCTCAGATTTGAATCTGAGGGTGGTAGGGGGGGGGGTGGTGCTCTTGAATCTGAGGGTGGTCGGAGGGGGTGGTGCTCTGGTCGCCGGCGGCGGCGGCGGTGAGTTGGCAGATTTGTGGTGGTTGTTGGCAGATTTTAATTAACTCAATAATTTTGATGGGCCCCACTGATGCGTCTTCGACTTTTGGGCCATTTGGCCCTCTTTTTCTCTTTATTTGTGTCAGTTCAGGTCTGTCCAGGGGGAAAACAAAGTTGTGGAGGAAGGAAGATCAGTGGAGCGGAAACGGAAGAAATGCGGTCAGTATGGGCCTTACCAAGCCCAGATTGCTACATCATGTTTACCAGCATAAAGCTTCGGCCAACAAGTACCTCTCCAATTCAACTTGGGGCATGGGAACCTGGAGCAACCACCTGGTATGAGCCACACCGATAAGAGCAGTCGATCTGATCGTTACCGGAAGAAGCAGGCAGCCAGAGCCATAAAAGGAAGGTCAATCTCGGAGATCTCACGGAACAAGCGGAAGGTTGAAGAAGAGACTAGAAGGACCGAAGGGATGGGAAAGGTTGACTAAGCTTGCAGCTGGACGCCATCTTCAATCAGGATCAATCAAAGATCGAGCTAATTAAGGAAAGAAGATCCCGGCGAAGATTTGGAACCGGCGCAGCTAGGGTTAGGCCTCTACCATTCGGCAGTATAAAAGGCTAATGTTGTGCAACGTGAAGAAGCTCTTGGCACTCCAGAAACATTTTACTTTACTCTAGTTATTATTCGCCGCGTGTGGCATTCAAAAACACTTTACATTTCCGTACTTTAATTCCGTCGTGTTGTTACTTTTGAACAAGTTCGAAGGCTTGAAGCCTAGGTATTACTTTATCTATTTCAGTATTTCATTTCGTTCAATCATGTGTTTACTTCTTTTCGCATCTATGAATTTTATTATGTGTGAGTAGTCCTTTAGGTGAGGTTTGAGGGGAGGAAATAATTGTTGTTGACATGTAAACATTCGTGAGGCATTTGTTCTTTCGGTTGAGTCTCGTGGTTCCGGAAGGATCTGTTCGATATCATGGGCAGTAGAGACCTAACGGGAGACCCTCGTCGGTAAAATGCTGTCCGTGTCAAGCAAAGGCCAGGGTATACCAGGGCGTGACAACCGGTATACCCAAGACCGAGTAGCTGAGCAGCGTCAACAAAAGGCGTTGTAGATCAGGAAGGTGGGGAAAGGATTGATGGGATACACTGTCCTTCCTCAGTCTTGGGCTTCTCTAGAGAATATCCATCAACTGTGACGAGGCATAAAGCCATGGTTATCAAACGAGGAAAGCAATCTCGGCGCCGTAGCATGTCTATGACTGGTCGGTCGACAAGGCCGGAAATAGTTGAGTCCAGGAGGCATGTGTCACCCTAGTGCGGAGTTGGGGACCTCGGGAGAGAAGGTTGGTGAGGGTCATACTTGGTGAGTAACGGGTATGACTACTATCTAAGGAGAAGTGAAGCGCAGCCTTGTGACCGGGGATTGTGTGACCTTCGGACCAAGTGATCACAATGAGATCAACCATCCTATATGCGAAGTGCAATTCCTTGAAACGCCCCAATGTCTTTGGGCCACGCCCTGGAATTGCATGGATCATAGACGGATCATCAGTGTGCCTATGACCGAAACGAATGTTAACAACAGTTATGACCTAACCGAATAACCTCACCCCTTTGTTATTATTGATTGTGTTTATTTCTTGTGCAGAGTATACAGATTGAGAATTGTGACACCTCAGTTTGTCGTAGGAGAACAAAGTGGTTCCTCACTCCCTGTGGGATTCGACCCTACGCTTACCGCTAAGACTAAGTCCTTGTCGTGAGAAGTAGGAGCGTGTATTGTCCGTACTGGGCTTACACAGGTATTTTGTCCGCACCGCACGACGGGTGTGTGCCAAAATTGGCGCCGTTGCCGGGGAGTGACGCGCAGCAATTTTGTTCTCTCCTCATTCCATTTTCCGCTACTGGTGTATGCGTGGAACTCGTAGAGCTGTAAGAGCGTTGGTGTTTGACCCTGATATTGATCGCACCGAAAGACGATTACGCGCAGGAGCACGGATAGCGAGACGCGAAGCTATGGCAGAAGATGCACCACATGCAGAAGCCGTGCCGGAGCAGACCCTCAGACAGTTGGCGTACCCAACTAACCTCAACTTGAGGCCGAACGGAATCACCTTACCCGCAAATCCGTTCGCACCTCGTCGGTATGAAATGAAGCCCTCATTGCTTCAGATCTTACCGAAGTTCAATGGATACCAAGGAGATGACCCTCATACTCATCTCCAAGATTTTGAGATGACAATCATGCACCAATCAAACGATGAGCAGCAAGAGTATGTCAAGTTGATACTCTTCCCTTTTACCTTGGTGGACAACGCAAGAAGATGGCTGTATGATCTACCCGCGGGTAGTGTTACTACATGGGCACAACTGCAACAAGTTTTCTTAGAAGAATTCTTCCCAGCAGCACGAGTGGAGCGAATGCGGTGGGATATCCGAAGCATCAGGCAAGATGGGCTAGAATCCTTCTACGAATACTGGACGAGATTCAAGAGAATGTTAAGCAATTGCCCCCATCACCAAATCTCTCCAAAAGATCAGGTGGAGGGCTTTGTAAAGGGCATGCGGAGGAACGATCGCAGTCTGGTTCTAGCAGCTTGTAATGGATCATTGATGAGCAAAACCCCGATGGAGATTTTCCAGTTATTGGGCACCATGGCAGAAGAATCAGGTGATGAAGGGCATGAAAGGAATCTTGAGAGACCAAGGAAAGCTGAAGAGAAAGGGGAGATGTCTAATTTGGAGAAAACAATGGAGAATTGCATTGAAGTATTCATGGATGACTTCACCGTATATGGCAGTTCTTTCGACACATGTTTGAAGCATCTAGAGCTTGTTTTGAAAAGATGTGTGGAGAAAAGCCTGGTCCTTAATTATGAGAAATGCCATTTTATGGTTAGGGAAGGGATAGTGCTTGGGCACGTGATTTCAGAAAGAGGGATTGAAGTGGACAAGGCGAAAGTCGATTCCATTGCCAAATTGCCTTACCCGACAACCGTAAAGCACATACGGGCATTCCTCGGCCATGCAGGCTTCTACCGGCGATTTATCAAGGACTTCGCCAAGATTGCCCAGCCCATGACCAGACTTCTCCAACAAGACGTGCCGTTTGAGTTTGATGATGATTGTAAGGAGGCCTTCACGATTCTGAGAAGCAAGCTGGTGTCGGCCCCCATTATTCAACCGCCAGTATGGGATTTACCGTTCGAGATCATGTGTGATGCCAGCAACCACGCAGTTGGAGCAGTACTGGGACAGAAGAAAGGCAAGGAGAGTTGCGTGATCTATTACGCATCCAAAACACTGAACCCAGCACAGTGCAGCTATACAACTACCGAGAAAGAACTCCTGGCGGTGGTATTTGCCATAGAGAAGTTTCGCTCCTACCTTTTGGGAACGAAGGCGGTGGTCTACACGGATCATGCCGCGTTGAAGTACTTAATGGCCAAGAAGGAATCCAAACCTCGACTCATCAGGTGGATTTTGCTACTACAAGAGTTCAATATAGAGATAAGGGACAAGAAAGGAGCTGCAAACCTCGTGGCAGACCATTTGAGCAGGTTGCAACTGGAGGAGGATGACGGTATGCCCATTACCGATACATTTCCAGACGAAAAACTTTATTCCATGAGCACCCTGGAGGATGAAGAAGAACTATACGCTCTAACCAAGCAGGAGCCCTGGTATGCGGATATAGCTAACTATCTGGTTACTAAGGAGTTACCCTCAGGATTGACAAGATTCGAACAACGGAAGTTACTCGCGCAAGCGCGATACTACCATTGGGAAGATCCATATCTCTGGAAGACTGGAGCAGATCAAGTCATACGGAGATGCATACCTGAGGATGAGCATACCCAAATTTTGGACATGTGTCATGGGACAGCAAATAGCGGACATTTTGGAGGAAAGCGCACAGCCCACAGAATTTTGGAGAGTGGATTCTACTGGCCCACAATATTTGCGGATGCAAGGAAATGGGTACAGAGCTGCCCGAAGTGCCAGATGACTGGAGGAATCACCGCAAGGGATGAAATGCCACAAGTTCCAATCATGCCGGTCGAAGTTTTCGACGTATGGGGGATTGACTTTATGGGTCCCTTCCCAAAGTCAAAGAACTACGAATACATTCTGGTGGCAGTGGACTACGTATCAAAGTGGGTTGAAGCCAAGGCAACCGCAAGCAATGATGCCCATACCGTGGCAGGTTTCCTAAAGGAGCAAGTGTTCGGGAGATACGGTGTACCAAAAATTCTAATCAGTGACCAAGGATCGCATTTCTGTAATGCCATTATCAGATCACTAACCAAGAAGATGGGGGTGACACACAAGGTCACCACTGCATACCACCCCCAAGCAAATGGGCAGGCCGAGATTTCAAACAGGGAGATAAAGAGTATCCTAGAAAAGGTGGTGCACCCCAACCGTAAAAACTGGAGTGACCATCTAGGGGATGCGTTATGGGCATACAGAACTGCTTTCAAGACACCCATCGGAATGTCCCCGTTTCGCCTACTTTATGGCAAAAGATGTCACTTACCCGTGGAAATTGAACACAAGGCGTACTGGGCAATTAAGCAAATCAACCTCAGTATGACCCTAGCTGGAGAAACAAGGAAACTGCAACTGAGCGAGTTGGAGGAACTGCGGTTGGAGGCTTACGACAACGCGGTGCTCTATAAGGAGCGAACCAAAAGGATCCATGATGCCAAGATCAGGAAGAAGGAATTTTTAGTGGGATAAAAGGTCCTACTCTTCAACTCACGCTTCAAGATGATGGCTGGAAAACTCCGCTCAAAATGGTCAGGACCATTCGTGATCAAAGAAATCTTTTCAAACGGAAGCATTGAAGTATATGATCAAAATGGAGTTGATACGTTCGTGGTGAATGGGCACCGCCTTAAGCCTTATCACGAGCTTGCTGAAATAGAAAAGGAGAAGGAGGAATGCTACCTCCTCGACCCTGAGTACGAGTGAAGAGTGAAGGGAGGTCGAGCTCAAGACGGGAAACAAGAGCGCTTGCTGGGAGGCAACCCAGCGTGGTTACTTCGGTATGGTCTATACCGATTTTTTTTTTCTTTTCTTTTCTTTTAAGTTGTTTTGTTTCGTGTTTGGATGCACTAACTTGCAGGTAAGTCGGGCCGAGATAATTGGAAAAAGGCCCAGAGGTTGATCCGAGCCCACTTTGCGTTGCAAAGTGTGTAGGTGGAGAGCTAGGGATTGGAATGGTCTGGGAGAGGGCTTACGCAGGGAAATGACGCAAGCGTGTCAGGGGCAGGCGGCGATGGGACTGCAACCCTTCGGTTTCCGCAGAAAATTTGAATTTCAAATTTCGGTCATGATTTTTATTTCCTTAAAATTCCTTTTTTCTGCCATAACCGCCACACTTACCATATTCAAAGCCTTAACCCACGATTTTCTTCCCCACAAACCCTAACCTCCGGAAACTGCTACACCACGATCACCACTCACCTCAAACCCTAAATTTCCATAACTGCCGATCACCTTTCTTAAAAGCAAACCCTACCCCCAAAATTCCCACAGAATCCGAACTCCTACACAAATTCTAGTTTTTAGAACTCTGCAACTCGCAATGGCAAAAACCAAAGGAGAGGGCTCCGGCAGTACCCAACCGCCGAAGAAGAAAGGCACCAAACCTCCACCTCCAAAGCGCACCACAAGGCGAAGCGCTTCGGAGGAGACTTCTACCAAAGTTACTGAAGACCCTTTGCTGAAAATCCAGCCCGAAGACAAAGGGCGTGCCGAAGTTCTCCAACAAGAGGAGCGAGAAACAGCAAAAGCAGCCGCCGAGTCTACGCAACCGGAAGAAGGGGAGCCCGAGCTCACCCCGCCCGTGAAGAAAACAAGGAAGGCTCAGGCAAGCAAAGCAACTCCGGCGCGATCCATTGTCGCACCACCACCTGTTCAAGTTCAACCGCAACCACAAATTCCGGAAGCCTCCATGCAGGAAGGAAAGACAGCTTCTGAAGATACGGAAGGGAAAGAACAAGAAGAAGCGGAAGAGAAGAGCGAAGAAGAAAAGGAGGAGGAGAAGGAGGCTGAGGAAGCAGAGGAGGTTGAGGCAATTCAAGAGAAGGAAGTGGAAATCCCAACACCCCAGAGCAAGAGACCCGGAGTAAAGAGAAAGCTAGATGTTGCAAAACCTCCACTACCAGTCAAGGCCCAACCAAAGAAGGCCAGCAGTAAAACCCGGACTGCACAAAGCAAGAAGCTACGGAAACCCACTGCAGCCGAAAAAGGAAAGGCCAAGGAGATAGAGGAGCCAATGGAAGTAGATCCAGAGAGAACCGAGACGGTTGAGAGCTCCAACTCAGAGGATGTGATCGCCCCTGCTAAGCCGGTGACGAGCACGCTCACATCAAAACCCAAGGGCATCAAGCGCAAGGGAGTGGTGCGACCCAGCACTACGGAAACGGTTATACCGAGAGACAGTGAGAGGTATGCAGTCTTGAAAAACCGGGAGATCACCCCTTGGTATTATCTGGTGACTGAAGTATTGGAGGGTTTCGGGATAAAAGAGCGTGTACAGGGATATTTTCAGAATGTTGGTTGGGGGAAGATTTTGGAGTGGAATGTGTTGGCATTCAAGAATCTGTCGGAGGAGTTCATGAGCACGGTGGAATTCAAGCCAAAGGGAAACTACTCGATTGAAACACCAGGTACCCTCCGCTTCCAGTTGCGGGGGAAGACGTTCCCTCTGTCCATCAACGACTTGAACATCCACCTGGGGGTGATTGAAGCCACAGAGGTGTACGATGATGAGTACAAGCAAGCCGAGACCATGGCTCCACCGGAGTGGCGCAGTCAGATTGACCAGTACTGGTCCCAACTCTCAACAGGGACCAAGTATGTGAAGAATATTAGCAAATCCAACGAACTCCGCGACCCAGCCTTGCAGATTTGCCATCGTTGGTTGGCCTATAACATCTATGGCCGGATTGAGGGATCCAACGTCGTCACGCAGCAAGAGCTCTTTGTGCTTTGGTGCATGATGGAGAGAAAGAGGGTGAACTTTGGGTTCACCGCTGCACTACAATTTCAGTATGGGGTAACCCATACCAACAAGTATCTCTCCCTATGCCCACTGGTGACCCTCTTGGCGAGGAAGCTTGCTGGTTTCAACGAGAAAGCCGCGGATGAGGCAGCTGTGGCAGAAACCCGATTCTTTGATATCGGGAGGCTCGTGCGGTGGCGGATTGTTGAGATGGATGAAGGAGGAGACTACCGTTTGGTCCAACCAGAAGGCAGCTCAGTTCGACCTGAACCGAAGGTTGCAAGGGAACAAGGAACCTCTCGCCCAGTCAATAGCGAGATTATCAAACTGACGGACGAACTGAAAGAAGTCAAGGACGAGCTGGTGATGCTGGGAGGAGAAGTGGCCACACTGAGGGACACTGTGGAGGAAGGATTCAAAGCGATGGAAGCTTGCTTTAAGGAAATCAAAGAGATGATGGCTGCGGAGGTGAGATCCTCCGACCAAAATGACTAAGTACTTTCCCCTGAACTCGTAGATTAGGATTTTATTTTATCTTTTGCTTTTTCTTGTTTTAGCGTCTGTTTTGTCTGTGATAGAGTCGAGTCTACTTGCATTGTTTGATGGTGAAAGATTATGCATGCTGATTTCTGTTTTGGTATGATTGGTGGATTGAGTATGAAATGCATGATGGTAGTTGTGAGAATACAGAGAATACCCCACCGGTGAGATCAGGACCAAAATTAAAAAAAAAAAAAATGCATGCTTGTGGTGAGAATTTGCTGTGACTAGGGAATCTTGGTTTTGTTTGAGGACTCAATTTTGCTAGTACATGACTTGTGTGATTTGGGCACGATTCTTTGACTTATGACCCCAGATTTTCTTTGATAACTAGTATGAAAATAATCCCTAGTATGCCAACTTGAGCCGAACTCATTCTTTCTTAAGCTTTGATAATGCTATATCTAGGAGGAAGAATTTGTGAAATGAATGAAATGGTGAACAGGGGATTATAAGAAAAGAAAGAAATTTGGGCACAAGAAGAAATTTTGTGACTAAAGATGATTGCCCATAAGGAGAATCAAAAGGGAAATGAACCCCATTGAAAGCGGGAAATTAAGGGTTAGTTATAGCTGTACTGAATGTGTATGCTGAGTAAGGATGATACTGAAATTAGCCACTGGACCATATTTTCCCACCTTAGCTCCGTATGCCACATTACAACCCAACAAAGACCCTTTGATAAGTCATACTAGTGTGCTTAATTTGTAGTCTTCGATCAAACTCTTAGAGGAACTAGCACAGCAAATTATGAGTGCAAACACATAGCCCGGTGCTTGAGCGAGAAGAGAGACTACCATCACACTTTATGCATGATCAGTACTCTGGTTTGTGGTTTGACTGAACTAAATGATGCATGTTGGTATGATCTGATCCTGAAATATATGCAAGTTTCGTGTCTCTTAGTTTTATTTCTTTTCTTTCGCCCTTTTCGTCCGTGTCTTCTGTGAATCCACCTACATACTTGAGGGCAAGTATGCTTTAAGTGTGTAGGTGTGATGCGTCTTCGACTTTTGGGCCATTTGGCCCTCTTTTTCTCTTTATTTGTGTCAGTTCAGGTCTGTCCAGGGGGAAAACAAAGTTGTGGAGGAAGGAAGATCAGTGGAGCGGAAACGGAAGAAATGCGGTCAGTATGGGCCTTACCAAGCCCAGATTGCTACATCATGTTTACCAGCATAAAGCTTCGGCCAACAAGTACCTCTCCAATTCAACTTGGGGCATGGGAACCTGGAGCAACCACCTGGTATGAGCCACACCGATAAGAGCAGTCGATCTGATCGTTACCGGAAGAAGCAGGCAGCCAGAGCCATAAAAGGAAGGTCAATCTCGGAGATCTCACGGAACAAGCGGAAGGTTGAAGAAGAGACTAGAAGGACCGAAGGGATGGGAAAGGTTGACTAAGCTTGCAGCTGGACGCCATCTTCAATCAGGATCAATCAAAGATCGAGCTAATTAAGGAAAGAAGATCCCGGCGAAGATTTGGAACCGGCGCAGCTAGGGTTAGGCCTCTACCATTCGGCAGTATAAAAGGCTAATGTTGTGCAACGTGAAGAAGCTCTTGGCACTCCAGAAACATTTTACTTTACTCTAGTTATTATTCGCCGCGTGTGGCATTCAAAAACACTTTACATTTCCGTACTTTAATTCCGTCGTGTTGTTACTTTTGAACAAGTTCGAAGGCTTGAAGCCTAGGTATTACTTTATCTATTTCAGTATTTCATTTCGTTCAATCATGTGTTTACTTCTTTTCGCATCTATGAATTTTATTATGTGTGAGTAGTCCTTTAGGTGAGGTTTGAGGGGAGGAAATAATTGTTGTTGACATGTAAACATTCGTGAGGCATTTGTTCTTTCGGTTGAGTCTCGTGGTTCCGGAAGGATCTGTTCGATATCATGGGCAGTAGAGACCTAACGGGAGACCCTCGTCGGTAAAATGCTGTCCGTGTCAAGCAAAGGCCAGGGTATACCAGGGCGTGACAACCGGTATACCCAAGACCGAGTAGCTGAGCAGCGTCAACAAAAGGCGTTGTAGATCCGGAAGGTGGGGAAAGGATTGATGGGATACACTGTCCTTCCTCAGTCTTGGGCTTCTCTAGAGAATATCCATCAACTGTGACGAGGCATAAAGCCATGGTTATCAAACGAGGAAAGCAATCTCGGCGCCGTAGCATGTCTATGACTGGTCGGTCGACAAGGCCGGAAATAGTTGAGTCCAGGAGGCATGTGTCACCCTAGTGCGGAGTTGGGGACCTCGGGAGAGAAGGTTGGTGAGGGTCATACTTGGTGAGTAACGGGTATGACTACTATCTAAGGAGAAGTGAAGCGCAGCCTTGTGACCGGGGATTGTGTGACCTTCGGACCAAGTGATCACAATGAGATCAACCATCCTATATGCGAAGTGCAATTCCTTGAAACGCCCCAATGTCTTTGGGCCACGCCCTGGAATTGCATGGATCATAGACGGATCATCAGTGTGCCTATGACCGAAACGAATGTTAACAACAGTTATGACCTAACCGAATAACCTCACCCCTTTGTTATTATTGATTGTGTTTATTTCTTGTGCAGAGTATACAGATTGAGAATTGTGACACCTCAGTTTGTCGTAGGAGAACAAAGTGGTTCCTCACTCCCTGTGGGATTCGACCCTACGCTTACCGCTAAGACTAAGTCCTTGTCGTGAGAAGTAGGAGCGTGTATTGTCCGTACTGGGCTTACACAGGTATTTTGTCCGCACCGCACGACGGGTGTGTGCCACCCACTCAATTAAAACATAACACTCAATTTCTTAATCTCCGTGCCGAAACGAATGTTGCCAACTTTAGCGGGACGGAGGGAGTATTAGTTAAGAGAGTTGTTGAGCTGGAAATTAGTTAGATGAGAGAGAAGAAAGAGGTTCATGTGTGAGCTCCAGTTTCAGTAAGTGAGTTCATCTTTTCTTCCTCAGTTGATTCTCAGTTGGTGTGTGAGAGATTCAATCTACTCTTGTGAAAGAAATAATATTCTCTTGTTAACCTTCCGTGGATGTAGGCATTCTGCCGAACCACGTAAAAGATTGGTGTCATTTTTCTATTCTGCAATTTCATTATTGTTATATTGAATTCTTGAGTTTTCAATCTCGTGAGTTGGTGTTTGCTGCGGATTTGTTGCTTGATTACATGGTGTATTGTGTGAATCGGATTTGGTGTTAATCTTGATTCACAACATGTATAGGCGGTTGTGCCTTTAACAAGAGAGGGAACCCACTTCTAAAAGTTCAACAGCAAAATGCTTATCACTGGGAAGGGCTCATATTCAAGCTTCGCTAAAGAAGTTCTTTGAATCAAAATCCTGTATTTCGCCCGGGCCATTACCAACTTCAGCATACGAGGGAATTCAAAGCCAAGGGACTGCCACGCTTCGTGGGTTAAGGGGGACAGACAGCAGCCCAACGGATTTATTTTTTGATGATTGGGGAAGGGACCAGCCCTGCATTTATGATTCGAGGGGACTCTTTGATATCTAGCCTTACTCGGAACTTCTCGGCATAACAATGTCCAGCCCTGTATGGGATTTCTTAGCTCAATGGGTGAATTTACAGCCCTGCGTTTATTCGAGCGTGGGGACACAACAACCTTGTGCTGCCTCATAGGATGTGTGAGTGGGGGCAAGGGTGCAACACGACAGCACTGGGACACTGTTGCGTCTACATCGGCATAAGATCCGCGCAACGAGATTTTCCGGACCTGCATGAAACTTCGCGTGCACCGGTTTCCAGGTCTTATCGAGCCGGCAGAGATTGGGAAAGAAGTATATTCAACCTTGGGGTTGAGAAAGAACCGAATTGCTGCTGCAACATTTTCAAACAGAAATCGAAGGTCTTGCCGATCATTTATTGAAGGAACATGCAGTTTTTGTTGAAATTTCAAAATAATCGATACTGGGCAAATGCAAGCTACCTGCCGGAATTGGATTATACGTGTCTGTTGGTCATACAAAAGCTTAGGGCTGGGAATTTCGGGATCGGGTAATCGGGTACCCGATACCCGACCCGAAAAAATCGGGTATCGGGTACCCTATACCCGAAAAAATCGGGGTCGGGGTCGGGTATTAAGGCTGTGAAAAAATCGGGTATCGGGTATACCCGATCGGGTATCGGGTATACCCGAATTACCCGAATCAATTCCCAAATCAATTCATCCCTCAAATCAATTCATCCGCCCCCTGTGTTCTGTAATTCCCAAACCAATTCCCAAATCAATTCCCAAAGTCAAATCAATTCATCCGCCCCCTGTGTTCTGTAATTCCCAAACCAATTCCCAAATCAATTCCCAAAGCCAAATCAATTCATCTGCCCCCTGTGTTCTGTAATTCCCAAATCAATTCCCAAATCAATTCAGCAGCCGTTCGCCCCGTCCCAGCCGGCCCTAATCTCTCACTCCAAAGTCCTGCCCCACCCGCCGCTCGGCCGCCCCGCCCGCCGCCCGGCCACCCCACTCGCCACTCCAGTCTCCAGTCCGGCGTGGGAGGCGGCGCCCCTCGCCAGTCGTCCCAGCCTCCCCAGTCCCAAACTCCCACGAGGCCGCAACTCCCACCGCGACCCTCGCCCCGCCGTTCGCCGCCGCAGCAGCCGTGCAGGTAACTCCCCGCCGTTCGACCCTCGCCCCGCCGTTCGCCGTCGCAGCAACTCCCACCGCGACTCTCGCCCCGCCGTTCTTCTTCTTCTTCTTTTTTTTTTCTTTTTAATACAGATTTCAAATTTATGCAGTTGACTTAGAAGGATAATTTTGACCGGGTATTTAGGGTACCCGAATACCCGATTCGGGTACCCGAGTCGGGTATTAGGGTACCCGATTTCAATTTCGGGGTCGGGGTCGGGTATAGGGTTTAGGGGATTTTCGGGTTCGGGTACTCGATTTTTTCGAGTAGGGTACCCGAACCCGACCCGATTCCCAGCCCTACAAAAGCTGCGTTTATTTCGCGAAATCTGCTAAATTGAGGAAAGTTACGGGGCAGCTCTATGTGAGAAGATGGGATCAAGGACAATTAACTTCTTTTTGGGATGAAGTGTGACAACAATTTCTGGGGTAAGTACCTGTCCATTAGGCATTCTACGATGAAGAATGATGCCCACGTCTGGATAATCAGTCAAGTATCATAACACCAAGCAAACACTCCTTAAAGTAGTTCGGATTGAAATTTTTGCAACACTGTACAGAGGAGTCACAACAAATATACTAGTTGGGGATTCGGATTCTTCTTACAAATTTGGAATAATTTGCAACACCTTTACAGCCTGCGCTGACCTCTCGACATAACATATTATTTTCAGCCCTGTTTTGACTATGGGTATTCTTCAATTGAGAGGTACGTGGCAGCCTGGCGTCATTCTTGAATTGAGAGGGAAGAGATTCACACCCTACATTTATTCTTGCGTTGAGGGACACATAGCAGCCCAACATTTGTTCTTAAACCGAGGGGCACATGACAGCCCTGCGTACGTGACAACCATGCCTTTTATTTGTGGGATTTTTCGAGCTGACAAGGCCTCAAGAATATTAAGTTAACAGGACTACATAATATTCATGTATAATACTTTGATTTTTTTGATTATGGGTTCAAGAGATTTCTTCTTTATCCAGCTTTATACATGGAATTGCGGAATCAAATGGGAAAGTAACTGATTTCGTCAAGCAAAAATTCAAAGGCAAAGCTTCTACATCGTTAAATCTATCATTTATTTATCGGGTTTCCTATGATTCATCTTTCGAGTCTTCTACAATCATGTTTGACTTCTAAAGTACGCGTACGGATGAGGGGGGGAGTAGGGGTGTATACCCCCTCTACCTCTCCCATAGCCTATTTTTTAGGGATAAAAAATTCATATTCCAAAGGGAGTCGTTGCCCGTAGGCACGGCTGTAACACTAAAGGGAGTCGTTGCCCGTAGGTACGACTGTAAAACTAAAGGAGACGTTGCCCGTAGGCACGGCTGTAACATTAAAGGGAGTCGTTGTCAGGGCATAGACCTTGACATGGCTGTAACATTAAAGAGGCTCAATGAGCACGATCAAAATGGAGTCTTTTATTATTATTATTATTGTTATATTTTAAATATTTTGATAGGATTGGAACATTTCTATGTTGGCAATTGGCAGGGCTGAAATATTTTGTCTTTAATTTTTTTGCAAACTTATAATACTTAATCTTTGATAAGCTCCAGGGTTGCTGGGCCGAAAACTTGGACTTCACTTGGGAGAGCAACACATCGCTGACTTTAGCAATAAACTTCATTGGTTGAACACGAACAAGACCAGGTTCAACCAGACTGGGGGGAGTAGCTGATGAGGAGTAAAATATGCATCAGCGCTGTACACCCGTGGAGATCCCACCCTTGGTAGACCACCTGTGGAAATCCACTCGTAGCGGCCCTCTTGGGACAGTTTAGCTCAGAAGCCCACTTTGACAGCTATGTCAAAGTTCAGCTATGGCCTCCAGCTCTGTCGACTCCAGCCATGTTAACGACTTGGGCCTTATTACACTGTTTTATGGGCTTTAGGGCTAAGCTCAACTAGTCATCTATAAATAGGGCTCTTATGTATAGAAATGGGGAGAGGACTTTTACACTTCACTTGTATTCATAACTATTCGCCAATAATGGAAATTCTATCATTTACCGTTTTTATCTATTCTTATCCAGCTCTTATTATGAGAATTATTTATGAACCCATCAACTTTTATCTAACATTTCTTAAAACTCGTGCCACTTACAAATGTTCATGTTTTTGTGAGACGGAGGGAGTATTATATATAGATTATAGAAGTACATGCATTATAATTCATTATATATGAAATCAATAATAACTTCTAACCTTCGCTTAAGGCGGATATCAATTCACCTAAATGTGTTTTCTGGCTTTATGATAGAAGTTATAGAACATGTCTCTAGTTGTAAAGATTGAAAATTATTCAAATAAAATGAACCATTAATCGTGTAGATATCTTGCAGATAATCCATTTGTGATCTTATTTGCCGATCGAGATCAGAAGCGACCTACCTCTCGCCGTTCGAAAGCCAATTTTTCTTTCTCTCCCTCGATTAATGGGTAAAAACCCTACCCTACCTTCGATGCCCCCTTCTTCATCGACTCTTCCTCGTACCCTCTCTCTGTGGGTCGATCCGCACCTCTGCCCACTCCCACACCACACTCTCTTTCCCGCCGCTATGATGTCTTTGAGCAGCGGGGGAGGCGACGACTCGAAAAACCCTAGTGCGCCATCTGGAAACCCTTTCGATCGTGAGTTCAAATGCAGCCGAGCCTCTTCGGCCGTGAGATACCTCCATCACCACCCCATTCTTACAACGAGTGCGGATTCGTACTTCATCAGAGGTGGGTTTCAGCCCTACACTGTCGATGACCTCTCTGACGATGAGGCCAACCTCTCTTACCTCAATTTCAGGCTCGGAGGCGGCATAGAGGACTCGTGTTCGGAGATGATGTCTGAAGTGTTAGAGATTCCCCTATTACTGTCGGAATAAGGGTGGGCGGCGGCCGCGGCAGAGGCAGAGGAACACATGAAGGTGCTTAATGAGAAATACGACTTTTGGCGGAAGGGTGATGACGAGATACTCTTCGACTCTATTCCTGAAACCCTAAGGTGAGATCTTTCCTATTGACTAAGGTCGATGATGAGATAATCTCTGAGACCCCATATGCTGGCTGTATTGATGCTCTTATTGATGCTATATGGTCTGAAGTGGTTCTTTGTTGCTTGGTCTTTGATGGTTTGTTGGTGGTTTCGTGTTTGAAGATATATTGGGTGTTTGGATGCTTTTGATGAGTTGTTTTGCTTGTTTAGTTGTGGTGTAGAGTCCAAACATGGGGGGTCGATGATGAGATAATCCCGGAGACCCCATATTTAAGCTGTAGTATTTTTTTTTTCATATTATATGGTCTGAAATGATGCTCTTGATGCTATATTGGGGTGTTTGGATGCTCTTGATGCTATATATACTCTGAAATGACACTCTTTAAATGATGCTCTCGATGCTAAATTGGGTGTTTGGATGCTTTTGATGGGTTGTTTTGCTTATTTAGTTGTAGTTGTATGATGCTATGTGGTATGAAATGATGGTTTGTTGCTAGTTTAGAGTACAAACATGGTATGTTAATGGTTGTTGCATCTGAAATGATAAAAACTTTTTGCTCATATGTATTGCATTAATCACATGGTAGATTAGGAATTACATGTGTCAAAAACTTTACAAAAACTTCAAAATACGTCTAATATGCATCTATAGGCTCAAATCCTAACTCATTCACTATCTACATAATCCCTTCTAGGCTGCCCATGTCTTTCAAATACTGGATACATTGTTGTGCTAACTCCATAGGCAATTCCAAGTTAAGGGTGGGAGATTATCACTCCTTATCAATGCCCATTCGCCCATGTGGGGAATTTTGCCATTTAAACTTCATTATTTCGATCATGCACCCTTGTAGACTAAGAAACACATTATTAAGGGTTACATAAGATAGCCTTTCAAATGATTGAGCAACTATTTTTAGTAGCTCATCCACTGTATTCCATGCTATCTCAACTAGTGCTGCCATGGGCCAACCGGGCCCGGCGGTTCAGTACGGAACTGGCCTGAGAGTCAACGATTTCAGCCTGGATTGTTGATCACGGGCCGATTCCAGAACCGGACCGCCAAAATCAAAGGGCCGGTTCAGGTTCCTAATTTTCCAGCCTGCGGCCCGTCGGTTCGTTCCGAAATAAGTTTAGGTAAGTTAAGGTAAGAGAACTACGTGGGCTTTGATTCTTTATTATTCAATGAAGATACATAGGCCACTTTATTTTAATATAGCCCTTTATTTTTATTTTCCCTTGTAAAAAAAATTCATTTTGAAATTTCAAATTAGTATAGTGAATTAGTTATTTAGTATTAAGTTAGTATTAGTTAGTTTACTTATTCAATTTTAAAGATTGTACATTTGTAAGTTGTAACTTGTAACATTTTTTTATACATAGAATTAATTCAATGAAGATTATCAATTTTTATGCATTATTTTGATTGTGAATGTGCTAGAATTATTTTTTACCTTTATTGTATTTCAATATTTCAACACAAGTCATTTAATTTTAAAAAAAGAAGATTTTTAAAACTTGTAAGTTATAATATTTTTAAAATTTATAAATAACTTATTATATTTTTAACACGTGTAAGTAAGTTATTATATTATTTAAGATTTTTAAGTTGAGTAATTTCAAAACTATTTAAGTTGAGTAATTTCAAAATTTAAAAAACACAACATATATTTACAACTTATAAGTAATTATATTATTTAAGTTGAGTAATTTCAAAAAAATTCAACACTTGTAAAGTTAAAAATTTCAAAATTTCAACACAATCATTTAATTTCATAAAAAAGAATACAAAAAAAATATAAAAAAATGGAAGAAAACCGGAACTGGCCGATTTCGGCTTGGAAATCGCCGGTTTTCGGCCCGGCCCAAAACCGGCTGTTACGGGCCCGAAAACTGACCCTTCAAGATAACCCATGGGCCGGTTACGGTTCATACATTTTTCGACCCTGAACCGCCAGTCCGGAACCGGCGGCACCCCTAGTCTCAACTTGTAGTGATTGGATGACTCTAAATCATCCTAAGTCATTGACATTGCAATCCGGAGAATTTGGTAGTTGTTGCACCAATGTTGAAGCCATCACTGCTTGCAGCAACCCTAAATTCTGGATCTGAATATCTGATATGTGGTCATACATTTCTTGTTGTATGAAAATTTGCTTGTTAGCTCCGACATGTCATTTCTCTTTAATTGCAGGTATTATCTGCAATTAAAGTGGCAAAAACATTAATTTTGCAGGCTGCCATGCCTTTATTGCAATGGGTAGTAAGCAATACAATGGTACTATGCATTTATCTCCCTTAAAATATGCAATAATGTGATTGTCCTGTATTTAACTTAATGAAACGCAGTTGGTAGTAAACATTTATTGAATATTTAAGACACAATTACATTTGGATAAGCTATTAAAGGCTGTTAGTACAATCTTTCTTGACAAACATTGCATACATATTAGTATCACGTTGCATACCTTGTTGATTAAACATTCTTTAATCACCTCCTTTGTGATAGAGTCGATAACCTTGGTCTCTAGTGTGCCTGCAATCTTATTTTTGTTGTTTCTCTTGGTTGGCACTTGCTTTGTGAAAGGAAAAATTCTAATCTTTCCATCAAACAACACTTCTCCATTTTCTGCAAATAGGGGTCTACAAACAACGCACATAGACACGATTTTTGAAAAAAAAAATGCTATTACACGTCATATGTGGCTCAACCTCCCCTGGGGCTAAATAAAATATGTGTGAACCATTAGTGATATAAAATTACTTTTCATCAATATGCACGGTGTTGTGCAATTTCGAAATATAATTTTGTTGAGTATTATGTTCAATTCTAATGCTTCTAGACTGAATCTCAATTGTAACAACTTATTTGGTACTGTTAAATCAGGCCTAATGGTTGAGGTGTGAGCTTTGATCGACCCCACATAAACCAGTAGTGAGTCTTCTTACTGTGCTTCTTTTAGTGTATTTTAGACTAGAAAGTAATGTGATGTCAAGGTGCACAATCTTGTTTATCTTTCTAAATTTCTTATCACTTACAATACGCATGACTTCTCCTCTTTCTTGTTGATTCTTTGCAGCCCCCACAACCTTGACACCGTGTGGCGTGAGATGGAGAACTTGAGTTGAACCTCCTTTAGCTTGCCTTGAGGTGGTTTTTCGTGGATGCATCCTCAAAGAATAAACTGCACTAGTTGATTTTGTTGCTTGGTAGATAAGTTTTTCACCATGGGGGAAAACCTTTAGTGTTTTTTGATTTGTTAGAAATGTTATTGTTGTGTGGCTGGTTCTGTATTTATAAGATTGATGCACCAAATTTGGATGAGAGTTTCGAATGTTTTGATACATAAATTTGGGGCTCTAAAAGTGGTGCCAATTTTTTTGTACATATTAGGTTCTAAGGACCCCAGTGGTAAAGACTCACTTTTTAATTTAATTCAAGTTGGATTCGAGCATTTTGTTTTCCTTTCTTTCCGATTCCAGCTTTTTTAATTTTGTGAATTCACGATGCATTGTTATGCGAACAATGTGAATGTAAAAAAAAATAATAAATAATTAAATAAACAGAATGAAAATTTAAAAATAAATGTAAGTAATAAATTAAAATTTTAGATTTAAATTTAATCCAAATTATTAATTATTAGATACTCACTTAAGCATAAAATTAAAAACACTCTTAGGCTGGATGGATATGTATTATAGATAATGTGTGTTTAATTAATTAATATTTTGTTTGATAGCTGATACATAATAGCTATATAGCAAGCCGCGTGTGTTTGATGGTATATACAAAAGTGCAATATGGTTTACTTCTATTTGATATGGTAGACTAATATACTGATTAAATTATGAAATTATGTTATTGACCTCCAGTAATTTAATTTTTGTCAAAATTGCCCTTCGTATTTTGGGGGAAGAAATTGAACAATTGAAGTGGAAATCTTTTTTGAGCCTGCCGAATTTTTTAGCCAAATTATACCACATAAATACACCACCATTTGCAGAACTCATTGCAAAAGAATCAAAAGTGTGAGAAGGATTCTGCCACTGGGGAAGGCGAGCGAAGCTCCAACTTTTCAGACTACCAAATTGTTACAATCTCCAGCAAGCTTCCCACGTCTGTTCAGATAAGCTTCAAATCTGCAACTTGAAGAAGACAACTCAGATATTTTAGAGAAATACCAAAGGGGCATCGAATGGTATCAGATGGCAAAGCATATTATGTGAAGGAAGAGATTTGGATGCATTTGGAAAATTTAATTTCAGAAAAATTTCTAAAAATTTCTAAAGTCCCCAAACTATGTTTTTTTTTTTTTTTTTTTAAAACCCTAACATTTCGAATACCAATTCAATGCTTCCCTTCCTTATTGCGTTTTGTAAAATTCCAACACAGCAAAAAGTTGTAAAACAAAGCAAAAATCAATACCAGATTCAAGCTCATGAAGTTGAAGGGAAGCTCAAGCTCAGCCATGGATGTGGATAGTGAAATTGCTAAGCTTTGGGATGTTTTGCAAGCTACGAAAGAAGAATCAAGGAAGATAAGGAAGAAAAGTAGATTAGTTACATACATTTTGCTTGGTTCTTGGTTGATGTTAGCATATTTTGCACTAGCATAATTTGTCTATGTAATTTGGCTTTGAAATTTATCTTAAATGAAGCCTATTTGCCCTGATTTTTGTTCTTGGATCTTGGTTGATGTTGAAGGAATATTAAACTGAATTAACGTTCCACTTTGTCCGATGATCGTTTCTTGGTTATTATTAATTTATCATACAACGATTAATCCTAACATGCTCCTATGAATTTAACAGCTGCACATAGGTGTTAGGAAATACCTGAAGAATTCCTAAGAATTCGTCAATCCGTCGCTGAACAGGTCAGCCAACTTCAACGCTCCGTTTGTCCCCTCAAACGACCTCCAATCGTATTTTGTGCAGAAATACGACTTCTTCGTCTTCGAAAGAGCTTTCCGTGGCCGCCTGTTTCACCTCAATCGGAGTTCTGTAGAGGAAGTTATGGCTGTTATTCGAAGACTGCCAGAACTTGATTTCCTGCGAGAAATCTGACTCCAGCTCTGATCTTCTGAACTGTATCCCGCTCAGCTTTCACCGTTGGATGGACAACGAGCTGTGAAAGTCCCAAGAGAGAATGCTTCTACGATTTCTTGCGCCCCCACACAGCTCTCAAAACCCTAATTTTATCAGTGGGTTTTTTCCTGAGAGCTGACAGCTGTATTTATAATAAAATAAATACGTAGGAGGAGCAGAAAAGGTACAGTAGGCGTTTTATCTCCTTTCTTGGGCTAGGAGACATTGGGCCAGTCCAGGGACCAGATACAAGGAATAAAGATGGGCCTCAAATAAATTAATTTATCTATGGTCAGCCCAGACCATAATTAATTTATAAATATCAGTTCATTCCACTAGAGAACCAATATTGACTTACCCCTTTATTGCCGGCATTTGAGTCGGAGCTTGTATTTAGACTTATTAAATCCTCGTATTTAAAATATCCGACATCCATTAATTAATTAGAGCTCTGACAGCCTAAATTAATTAATCTCTTTGTAATCCTTAAGCATAACCACTCAAACCTTATTATTGCGCCTGAACTTAATCAACCTGCAGGGTTTAGCGCAATAAACATTATTGAGCTCCTTAAGGGGATGTCATTATCCTATATCGGATACGAGTACTAATACAGATAATCAGATATCATATATTAACCGCTATCACCCAAGATACAGAGTACTCAAGTTACTATATAACTCTCGCTCATAGTAAGTCAAAGTGATAAACGAATCAACATATATATCTGACATCTTATTAGTATTAAGATCTTATAAGTCACCGAGATCTTTAATTCATCACTTAAGTCAGATAGAAGAATATATCTGACTGTGGTCCTATCAATACGTATGACGTACCAGTATAGATAAGTAGTCAAGACAAACTACTTCCATCTATACCGCAGCCTAAACCGATGACTCGTCCTAAAGTCATCTCGGCTGTGATCATATTATATCTCTTAAGGTTAATCCAATTATATGGTCTTCTGTGATCTACAACACACCATATAATCTACTTGTATAGAGATAGAGAACATACATATGCAATCATGAACACAATCAGATAGGAGATTGGATAGTGAACTTAGGAAATATTGTATACAAGCATAAAACGTTCTTGCTTTCAGTATACAAATCCAACAATCTCCCACTTATACTAAAGCAAACTTTTAGTATACAATGTGTCTATTTACCAATCACCTAACACTTCTCCCACTTATACTTAAAGTTTCCTAAGTGGGTGGCATCAACCGCATTCCCATCTTTCAATGACCATTTGCGATAAGCCTTTTGTGAAAAGATTAGTAGGTTTCTCCAATATGTGAGAATTTATTCTATGAGCACATAACCTCGATTTACGAATAATCGTATAACTTGGTACTTACTCTCCATGTGTTTGACCCCTTGTGGTTCTTGGATTCCTTAGAGTTTGCAACTGCACTTGAGGTATCACGAAAGTGATGCTCTCACGCAAACTAGGAATCACCCTTAGATCCTGGAGGTAGTGGTCAAACCAAAAGGTTTTACCTCCCAAGGAAAACACATAGCTTGAGGTAATTGTTCTTTGTTTCGGTCAGCCTGGAAATCCGAAATCATATAATCTAAATAGGAACTAAATTGTCTAACTGGTAAACTATCCTTATTCTCTAGTCATGGACTTGAGAATATGATTTACCACAGTTCAGTGTCCTTAACTAGGACTATACTGATATCTTACAACCATGCTAACTGTATAGCAAATATAAGATCTCGTACATAGTAATCCATACATGAAGCTATCTACTGCGGAAACGTAGAATACTGCCTTCATTTCCTCAACCTCAATAGGCATCTTGAGACATAGTCTTTAGATAAAGGAACGCCATATCTAAAAGGTAGCAATCCTTTCTTGGCGGTATGCATACTACAACGAGTATTCTCAGTATCAATGTAAGACACTCGAGATAAGCTCAACATCTTTTTATAGTGATCCCTTATAACCTTGATCACAAAGATGTATACTGTACCTCCTTAGTCTTTCATCTGAGACTGTTCGGACAACCATTACTTTATGTATTGACAATAGCTCCATATTGTCGCCAATTAGGAGGATATTATCTACATAAAATGCAAGATAAACCACATCACCGATGACACGAGAGCGATTGACACGAGATGCTTCTCTCCCTCTCTCACGTAACCTTCAGGTTGTTGCACATGGCTGTCCTTACCTTTTTCAAGGTAATATATATGACATCCATTTGCCAGACCTCGATGGTTTAAGTGAGCTGCTATGGGTAAAATGATCCGAATGTTCTGAGCATGGCACTGGCGAAAATATCATCATAACTTATACCCTTACACTGGGCATAACCTTTCGCCACCAGTCTAGCTTCGAAAGCTACGACCTTGCTCATTCGGGCCTGTCATTATCTTGTATACTCACTTACAATCTAAGGCTTTATTGCCTTCTGGTAGCAAGATTTTCTTAGTATACAACCATATTCTTAATGGATTGCTCCATTGAGGCGTGCCAGGAATCTACATTCTCGTTTTCCACTAATTCCAAGTAGATATCTGGGTCGATTCTCTTATATTCACTACCAGAGACTGAATCCAAAGATTCTCCCAAGAATATAAATCGATCGGGTTGTCCCACAACCCTCCCACTACAATGGATCTGTGGTGGCACATGTGTGTCAACAGTGCGTGCAGTGTCTTGTGGTACAAAACTCTTGCACACTTGGCTTGGGTGATGGAATCGCCTGTCTAATGTTTTCAATTTCTTGAAGCACACTATCTGACTTGGATTAGTGATTACTCCCATAGTCCACTTCTAAGAATCGTGTGTCATTGCTAATAACCACCTTCTGATTCTTTAGGACTAATTGCAAAGATACATAATTCATCATCGAACATATTTTTTTTTTAAGAGTGACCTATTTCTTCTCTCCACCACACCATCTTATATAGGGATTACACGGTGTAGTAAACTGGATTGGAATCCCAAACACTGACAATGAATCAGAAAAGATCATTCCTAACACATTATTGGCCCTTTATCTCCTTTGCCATGAATGACCCGGTCTCCATCTTTTCCTCTATACAGGATTCGCAGGTTCCAAATGGTACAACCTGGATTAAATTCAATGTACTATTTAGACACGAGCCTTTGGATCCTGTTAAGATAGATGCGACCTAATCTAGGGTATCAATATATGTGTAAGATCCTCATGAGAGATTAGCCTTAACTTTTCTCTTTCTTTTGTTCGATGATGTAAATGCAATATAAAGGTATTTTGTAGACAAGTTATAGTATGAAGAGAGATGTTCAAAATACCAGAATAGATAACTTTGTCATTTCTTATGATAGAAACACCACTATCAAAAATGACATAAGATCCATCTATTCAAAATTTTGGAACATGATAAGGAACTCTCAAAAACTAAACTATGTCTTTAGAACTTAAAGACAAGGCTTCAATTGCAACAACTGCGACTCTAGTCACGTTGCCTATGAAGACAATCATCTCATCACTTCTCAGCTTCCTTGTCAGCTTAAAAAGCCATGCAAGGTGTAACAATCATTATCAGTTTCTCTCGTTATCCACTACTCACAACTGAGTAGAAAATGAGCTGATATGTCTCAGTTACTATAGCAAGTGAAGTACCTTAACCCTTTGCCTTGAGTATTGAAAGAAAAAATCTTCAATACTCAATCTTATCACACCACTACTCCCACTATTTCCCTTGTCTTTCTTGCCCCTTGGACCCTTCTTCTTCCCGTCATTCGACGAAGAAGATGGCTCTCCTTTGGCAATAACAAATGCTTGCACATCTCTTTCCCACAACTTCTTAGCCGTAACTAGAGCATTCAACAACTCAAAAAGAGTATTATCTTTCTTGCTCATAACAGCGTTGAGGCGGAAGTTCTTAATTAAAAGACTTGGGAAGAAAGTTCAGGATAATATCGACTTTTGCCTCACCGTCGATACTCCCACTGAGCAAGTCAAGTCCGTCAAAATTTGCATGACATGCTCGTGCACTGAGCTGTGCTTACTCATAAAATAACAAGATTACTCTCATCAAATTTAAATGAGCAGCTCAGTCCGACTCTCCGAACACTTTCTTGAGATTCAGCATGATGCTAATAGCATTGTCCATGCCCTGATGTTGGAGCTACAAGGTTTGTGACATTATACTCATAATATAGCATATAGCCACATTATTCGTCTTATGCCACCATTTATGTAATTCCTTTTTCTCATCAGTTGACTATTGTTCGGACCATAAGAACGTGGAGTAGTAAGCAACACAAAAATTGTGTTAGTTTGTGATAAAGATAAAAAATCCAAAACTGCGTTTCCATTTTATATATGTGGACCGGTTAAAAGACTTTGTGCAAGAATAAAGAAACAGGAGACATAGACATATCTGAAAGTAACGAACATAAAGCACATAATTCATAACAATAATATTGTAACCTTTTGATAAAACAATATTAATGAAACCTCCAACCGCTCAAAGAATCCCATGTGCAAGCCACGTGGGGTGGACGTTTACACACGAACCCCTCAACCAGACTATTCACCTAGTCATTTAATTTCCATGTCAACTTAACCTTTTGACAAAAGAAATTAATAGTTGGCACCTTAACTAGACCATATCATTATCAAGAAGGGACTCCGTGGGGGAGTTGTACATTGTACTTGATATGATATCTAAGCAATGACCACATTTTAACCTTGAAAATTAAATTCTCGAAATTGACATACTCACTCGGACCATGTCGCTTTCAATTTAATTTTCTTTGTTATCTTATTTAATACCATTCTCCAAAGTACTTGTGAAAATTACACAAGTAAGCCACGTGGGGTGGACGTTTACTGCATAACTCCCACTACTTTAATGGTTTAAATATTTTTATAGAAACCTCATCTGACAAACTTATGAGAAACAAATATGAAGTAAGCCACGTGGGGTGGACGTTTACTCACATTGTCAATCATTTTGTCTAGAGACCGCATGTGGAGGTCTACATAATTTTAAGAATAAAATTAATTAGAAATAACCACAATTTAACTTTGAAATTAAATTCTCGAATTTTGACATACTCACTCGGACCATGCCGCATTCAATTTAATTTCTTAGTTATCTTATTTAAATCCATCATCTAAAGTACTCATGAAAAATTATAAGAGTAAGCCACGTGGGGTGGACGTTTACTGCATAACTCCCACTACTTTAATGGATTTAAATATTTTTATAGAAATCTCATCTGACAAACTTATGAAAGAACAAACATGAAGTAAGCCACGTGGGTGGACGTTTACTCACATTGTCAATCATTTTGTCTAGAGATCGCATGTGGAAAACTAAATAATTTTTTAATCATCTATAAAATTATCAATACAGCTTAGTCCTTTTTTCTTTCAAAAGATTTGATCATGCTCAACACATAGTCCTAAACATGCTCATCTAGAACGCAACATGTAAAACATGCTCGCAGAATTCTAAAACATGCTTAAGAAAACGATAAACCTAGCATGCTTGTCTAAGCGCAGTTAATAAACACATATTAACAAGCAAAGACAAAAACAGCATGCATAGAGCATAAAGGATTAACACCACGACATGCAAAGAACAGAATTAAAACAATAAAGTTCTTCGTGACCCATTCGTGGAACCCCAAATTCTAATCTATTACATTTAAAACAGAAAAGAAAGCCCAAAAACGTAAACTTGGCCCGAACACTTCATCCGGCCAGTCTTTGGAAAAGCTAGGGTTTGGGCCCCCTAGGGTTTGAAAATTCGGCCACCTAGGGTTTGGAAAACCCTAGGCGCCGCCGCCTCCCTTGGCAGCCGCCCCTCCACCGCGCAGCAGCCACCCAGCGCTGCAGCAGCGCCCCGGCGCTGGCAGCAGCCTCCTCGGCGAGTAGCAACGGCAGTCGGCAGCGCTCGGCTCCTCCAGCAGTAGCAGCAGCAGAAGCCCTCGGTGCCTCCACCAACAGCAGCGCACGTCCAGCAGCAGCAGCGCACGGCGACAACAGCTCGTGCAGCCTCGGTAGAACCGGCGTGAAGACAGCAGCCTCGGCAGCAGCGGCCGCTCGACACCTGCTGGGCGCGCAGAGCGCGCACTCGCAGCCCTCGGCGCGCACAGCCCCTGCTCGCCGCCTGTCCTCCCTCGCCCAACCTTGCTCGACCAGCCTCGGCAGCACACGGCGCACACCAGAGGCCACAGCAGCAGCGACCAAGCATCGCCCGACCGGGTGCGCAGCGCAAAGCGCGCGCGCGCGCGACCCTCAGCGTGCACAGCCCCCGCCTCGCCCTGGTCTGTCTCGCCTCTCACACGGCATCTGGTAAGTCTCAGCAGCCGTAGGCGCGCACACAGCAGCGCACGGGCACGCGCGACAGCGCCGCCCGGCGCGCCTGCGGCGCACGCCGCCTCCCGGCGCAAACTTACCTCCGTGGATCTTAACTCCAATCCGTCCTTCGTTATTCCGATCTGATCGTCGTCGTCTTCATCTCGTTTTCCACAATTACAGATTACAACCGAAAAACAAATATAATTTGAAATCCAGCAGTAAAAACAACGCACATTATTAATCGTACATAAATTAATAATAGAGCCAAGAAAATAGTCCTGGGCTCTGATACCAATTGAAGGAATATTAAACTGAATTAACGTTCCACTTTGTCCGATGATCGTTTCTTGGTTATTATTAATTTATCATACAACGATTAATCCTAACATGCTCCTATGAATTTAACAGCTGCACATAGGTGTTAGGAAATACCTGAAGAATTCCTAAGAATTCGTCAATCCGTCGCTGAACAGGTCAGCCAACTTCAACGCTCCGTTTGTCCCCTCAAACGACCTCCAATCGTATTTTGTGAAGAAATACGACTTCGTCGTCTTCGAAAGAGCTTTCCGTGGCCGCCTGTTTCACCTCAATCGGAGTTCTGTAGAGGAAGTTATGGCTGTTCTTCGAAGACTGCCAGAACTTGATTTCCTGCGAGAAATCTGACTCCAGCTCTGATCTTCTGAACTGTATCCCGCTCAGCTTTCACCGTTGGATGGACAACGAGCTGTGAAAGTCCCAAGAGAGAATGCTTCTACGATTTCTTGCGCCCCCACACAGCTCTCAAAACCCTAATTTTATCAGTGTGTTTTTTCCTGAGAGCTGACAGCTGTATTTATAATAAAATAAATACGTAGGAGGAGCAGAAAAGGTACAGTAGGCGTTTTATCTCCTTTCTTGGGCTAGGAGACATTGGGCCAGTCCAGGGACCAGATACAAGGAATAAAGATGGGCCTCAAATAAATTAATTTATCTATGGTCAGCCCAGACCATAATTAATTTATAAATATCAGTTCATTCCACTAGAGAACCAATATTGACTTACCCCTTTATTGCCGGCATTTGAGTCGGGTCTTGTATTTAGACTTATTAAATCTTCGTATTTAAAATATCCGACATCCATTAATTAATTAGAGCTCTGACAGCCTAAATTAATTAATCTCTTTGTAATCCTTAAGCATAACCACTCAAACCTTATTATTGCGCCTGAACTTAATCAACCTGCAGGATTTAGCGCAATAAACATTATTGAGCTCCTTAAGGGGATGTCATTATCCTATATCGGATACGAGTACTAATACAGATAATCAGATATCATATATTAACCGCTATCACCCAAGATACAGAGTACTCAAGTTACTATATAACTCTCGCTCATAGTAAGTCAAAGTGATAAACGAATCAACATATATATCTGACATCTTATTAGTATTAAGATCTTATAAGTCACCGAGATCTTTAATTCATCACTTAAGTCAGATAGAAGAATATATCTGACTGTGGTCCTATCAATACGTATGACGTACCAGTATAGATAAGTAGTCAAGACAAACTACTTCCATCTATACCGCAGCCTAAACCGATGACTCGTCCTAAAGTCATCTCGGCTGTGATCATATTATATCTCTTAAGGTTAATCCAATTATATGGTCTTCTGTGATCTACAACACACCATATAATCTACTTGTATAGAGATAGAGAACATACATATGCAATCATGAACACAATCAGATAGGAGATTGGATAGTGAACTTAGGAAACATTGTATACAAGCATAAAACGTTATTGCTTTCAGTATACAAATCCAACAGATGTAAGATAAGCAAACTGTGTACTATATTTTGCCTATGAAATGAAGCATATTTCCCTTGTTTTGGATTATGATTTGTCTTCTTATTTGACATCAAAAACTGATTCAATGATTCATCAAAACACCAAAATAAAAAGTGATTCAAGGACATAAAACAACAAGATTTCCAATGACAAAATAAAAAATGATTCAATCACATAATAACCAACTGATCCACCAAGTTTCTCAGCATCAACAACAAGTTTTAACTTTCATCCAACCACATCAAAAACCATAAACAAAATCACAAGTTTTTTGAGCAGCTAACACATAATAAATAAGTTTTTCAAGCTTCCAAAATGCCAATTCAACTGGTTGATCCAGCAGTGGAATTGACATTTTTCCCTCGAGGTGATCTCCTGAGGATTGCTTGGTCCAGAGACTGTTTTCCCTTGCCTCTTGGAGCCTTGAATGGCTTGGAGGCCATCTTCCTGACTTTTGAACTCTGTCCATCTCCTTTGCTTCCAAGTAGTTTTCTTTTTTCCTTCCTCAACTCGAGTTCATTTGGAATTGCAAATTTAGTGTTTGGATCAGGCTCTCTGGGGGTACCCTCATCTATCACAACTGACTGTGAGCTGCCACCCTATTTTGTGGTTCACATAAACATGTCATGTCAGCATATAGTATGTGTTAAGTGAAGAATGGATAATCAAATGAACACTTAGTTTTAAGAACTTACGTGTAGAACTGTCCTTTCAGTCTCAGGATTGATATACAATCCAACTTCTTTACCACCCCTCTTTGCTTTGAACTTGGCAGGAGTAGATGAAGTGGAAGCTTGAATTTTCTATGTAACCTATGAAATATGGAAGCAAATTAAAAATCAGAAGGAAGATCAGTTTTGTCAGTTTGTAGGGCAGTTATCCTTCTTGTGGCTCTCACTCTTGCAGATGCTACAGTGTTGATTCTGTCCTCTTCTTGATAGCTTGTGGCTCTTCCTTGGCTCATTTGTTGCTCTGACTCTTACCTTCTTTGGCCTCCCAGTTTTCTTCTCCACGGGTGGAAGTTCTATGGCATCAGATTCTCTGACATTCCAAAACTTCAAACCTGGAACAGGCTTAATGGATTGTTCATAGGCTTTGATGAATGTCGATTTGTGATACCAATTGGGCATGACACTCATGGGATCCAAGGATGAAGAGTACATGGTAGCAAGAGCATGACAACAAGGAATACCTATTAGTTCCCAAATCCTACAGGTGCAACTTTTTTGATCTAAAGAAACAGTATGCTTATCCTCACCTTCCCTATCTCATACCCATACTCACCAATATTCCATATAACATTGCAAGACATTGATTCACTTTTTGCAATTTCAAATAGCTTCATGGAGTTAGGAGACCAATCACATTTCCAGGAAGCAACACTCCCCTTTCTATCCTTAATCCTAGACATTGCTAAGACTCTGATGTCTTTAAGACTCTGATGTCTTCAAGCATACTGATGATTGGCTTATGCCTAGCCTCTATGATGTTAGAATTAAAGGACTCTAAAATGTTATTGTCCACCATATAAGTACTGCACCTGGAACTTTGATATGCACGGCACCAATTCTGAGGAGGATAATGCAGCATGTCCTCAGCTGCACTCTTTTTGATCGAGCTTATCTTGGCCAAGCTCAGTTTGAACTCCTCATGAAAGGAGGTTCTGCCTCTAGAATTTGGTTTGTAACAGCTTCCATCAAACCCTAGTAAAAGAAGCAAACGAACTATATAAGTTTCTTTAATATGTTTCAGTATAAAGACTGTATATTAATAAGAAATGAATCACCTTTTGCATATCAGACATTATAGTAACAGTATCGAGCCATCTCCAAGCTCAAGCTCATGTTTGAGCCAACAGACAAACCAGCTCCAATTGTGTTTGTTTTCTTTGTTCACTATTGCCCAAGCAATAGGAACAACACCCTCATTGTCATCTTTTCCCACCGCAGTTAGAAGGCAACCAAATGTCACACCTTTAAGGTGACAACCATCCAAGGAGATCAGCGGCCTACAACCCCCATTCTAGTTCTGCCTGCAAGCATCAAACATCACAAAGAGTCTTTTAAATACCCTCCTACCATTAGCCAATTCATCCTTAGACAACTGCAGCTCCATCTTTGAACCAGGATTGGTCTCTTTCACTTTCTCAATGTAACCCATCAGCATGTTGAACTCTTGTTTGTAACTGCCTTGAAGCTTGGTGATTATTGCTTTCTTAGCCCTCTTACACTTTCCCATACTAACATGTAGTTTCAGGTGCTCTTTAACATGTCCCTGCATATCCTCGGCTGTAAACCTAGGATTCCTGTAGACTGCATCCTTGAAATAATTTGCCAAATAAGATTGAGAAGCACTAGGCACTTCTCTTTGCCTACAACAACTGTGCTCTGCCACCAGTGTTCTAATGATCAAACTCTCTTTATCCCCATCCTTTGATGCAAGTAATACAAAGGGACAGTCCTTTTCACTAATGTATACAACTCTAACTCACTTAGGTTCATTCTTCATAAACTTAAGCTTGTATCCAAATCTCACAGAATATCTGGCTAAAGCCTCTCTAGCATCCTTTGCCTCGGCAAAGGTCATGCCTAGCTCAAAGTTTCCTTGCTCACCCTGGTCTCCAGACCCTATCATACCCCCATCCTTCACTATATCCTCATCACTATCTGTCATGTTGTCACTATATGTGCTAGAGTCCGAATCAGAACCAACCCCTAAATGATCAGAAAAAGTGTGATCATGCTCATCCCCTTCATTCTCACTACCTATTTCATTTACATGTATACCATCATCCTCTTCTACATCATCACCTTCTCCAATCTCGGCATCATCAACCCCCTCACCCTCCTTTTCAATCTCCAACCCATGAATATCCTCTAATTGATCACCTTCATTTTCCTCATCAAACAATGGTGAAAGTGTAACAGGGGGCAGGGGATCTCTTTCATGGTCAGGAAACAAAAGAATCTCCTCTGCTCCAAGTAACGTAAGATAATCAAACACTTTTTTACAATGCTCATCATTCCTAAGTAACACTAATCCCTTTTCAATGGTATAATCTCCATCCAAAGCATACACACTCTTAGGTCTACTATCATAACACTTAGCAAATTCTTCAAATATACGATCAAGACTCATGTTTTCAAAGTTTTCTTCAATTTCAACAGAATTATAGCCATCATAAACCAATGGTGCAGATCTGAATCTTTCTTCCAAATACCCCAATAATTAAAAACGAAAGTTACACGACGCATGCTGCAACAGAAATAAGAAGAAAATAAGAAAATCAGTTCACATTCAACCATTGCAAGTGCGAAAACAATAAGACTTAGAAAATTCAAAAATCCAAATAAAATTGAATGCTCTGAAACTTATGAGGTTTCCACCAAAAAAAGAAAGTAGACAACTTACCTTGATCGTGATTTGGTGGCCAGACACAATAGCTTCGTCTTCCTCTCGCTCGTCTTATCTGGAATCCACTGATTCAACGATGGATGCAGGTTTAATGTTGAAGAAGGTGAAGAGACGATTCATATGGCCATCGATTATTAGGAAGCCCGCCATTATACTAACTGTGGGGCCCACAATGATTAAAATAAAAAAATTAAAGAAATAGACGGCGTTAAAACGGAGGACCAAATTATTCGATATTAATTAGTTCAGGGGTTTAGTTGGCACAACTTCAACTATAGGGATCCCAATGTGATAATGGCCACCATGATAGGGGCTTATTTGATACTTTTCCCTTTTATCAATACTCACCGTCGAACAATCTCAAGAGCGCAATGAAGAACTATCTATGTTGATTTGCGCAGATGAGGAATAAATTAGCTAGAGCGGGACACAAATACCTTTTTTCGATTTTGAAGTTAATTGGGGGTAGGGATGGCAATCGGGTACGACGGGTACGAATAGTGACTATCCATACCCATACCCACGAACTGAATGGATAGTGAATTGTAACCACGAAACTATTCATGGAAATCAAATGCCTGTCAAACCCATCCTAATAGGTTCGGATTTTCGCGGATATCCGTTACCCGCAGGTAGATTGCCATCCCTATCTGGGAGGGACAAATTTGTCAACCCGAAAAGTAATTTACTGCAGAAATGAGTATAATGTAACTTGAGAGGTGGATCCAATTTCTAACAAGAACAATAGATTAGGTGCGGACCTTGGTTTTTCTATGGGCCGGGGCTGATGTATAACAATCCTATCAAACACGTGGTATAAGGGCATATAACTTTGCTATATGGGCCTTAATTAGCTTATCAAGCACGGCCTTAAACGTTAATTTTTTAAATCTTGGGTCGAAAAGAATTGTCTTACTTATGATGAGACAGAGACATTAATATTTTTATATATTAATTCAATTAATCGGTTTTAATAGATCGGTATCGGTTAAACCGATTAATCGAATTTCATGGAATTCTATAATCAATAATCAAATCGAATCGGTAAGTTTCAGTTTTTCGATTGATCGAAATTTCAATTCGATTATGATTATAACCGAATATCCGCGACTCCGTTTTACCACTCCTTGTTGGTTGCTAATAAGCCGGGAAAGTGATTTAGCAAGGATCGATGCGTGATTTCGCGGTCTTCTCTCCGCTCTGTCTCTCTCTAGGCAGCTAATGCAGGAGTTGATGATCCAGACTAGTTTTATTGATTCAAATGCCTCACATAGCAGAAATACGATAGTGGAGGTTTGTCTTCTTGTTTGCTGTTTAACTGTCATCTCGATTGATTACCGTAATATCTTTATTATACTTGGGTATTCACATTTCTCAATCTTTTTTCTTTTCTTTTCTTTTTTTTTTCGTGGATGAATGCTAGATATTGTTCTAGAGAAATACTGAAACTTCTCATAATTCAGAAATAAAACAGCACCAGAGGGTGCTACATTGATTTCTCAAGTTATATATATATTTGCCTAAGCTAAATTATTTTCACGGTTGAAGAAAAAAATGAAACCGTTGGTTGAAGCCCTTTTTCCGGTAGATTGGTCTGCCTCCGAGAACACCTCAATGTACCCTGTGCACAGCTATATATGCAAGTAATCGGTAAACTATCAACATGAGAACCATGATGGATATATCCATCCATAAATGGCTTAAACCTACTGCGTTGATGGCAGGATGATCTGAAACTCGGCAGTAGACCTCCTTCGAACATTCATAGTAGTCGTCCTCGTTGTAGTGAACGCCTAGGAGAAGCTTGTAGGAGTAATAGCTGAAGCTTAGATACTTTAGCCATTCTATGAATGGGGGAATTTGTTTGACATAGTATCCACCAGCAATGAGGAAGACTAGGGTTGTAACTGAGGCCAGAGTCGCTGCCTGTTTGACGTCCATGAGTATGGCCCCGAATGCCAAGCCAAGACTCTGGGCAACGAGGACACTCAAAAGTACAACAAGCAGGGAGAGGATGAAGGTGGAGGGGTCTGGTTTGAGGCCTCCCATCCAATAGAAGATGAGTGTAAAGGCTGTTGGGAGTGCAAGTTCCATTGGAAGATCTCCCACTGTTCTGGCTAGAAAGTAGGCTGAGAGGCGGTACATACCAGATGACCTTTCCTTGATCAGCATCCTTCTTTCTTGAGGAAACGTGAAAACAGCGTTGTAGAGGGGGTAGAAGCCCCAAAATACTGAGAAAAAGAATAGCATGGCGATCTGCACATTTCAAGATACGCGTATTAGCACTGAACTTGATTTCTGATTCTGATATGGTTTCATTCTAGTTACATGAATACTTAGCACCTTTACTTGACTTATTAGTTATGGTTCATGGAATTTACGGAGTGCTGATCAAAGTTTGGTGTCCAAACTTGCCATATTGTGTTAGGGTATCTGTTTGTATGATGTATGTATATGAGAATATATGATGATGATTTTTTGTGGGAATGCTTACACGGTCATCAATGTGAGATGATGGAGTCTGCCACCATAAAAGCCCTCCAAGTATTGCCACGCTCAGGACTTGGAAGATTCTTAACTTGTTGAAGGCTTCAAATCTTCGCTCTCGTAGTCCCCGTATAAGCAGGATCTTAAATTGATGCCACCAAGTTGTGCACCATTTCTCAGAATTCGCCCGATTTCCTACATCAGAAGACTGTCGCCATAAGTATTCAATCACGAGTGAATTGAGTGACATTCAAGAATATTGTATTACTAATGAGATTGCAAGAAGAATATAACAAGCTCCCAGAATATGAAGGAGATTATTGGAGATAGTTACTTATAAATGCCTCTTTGTTATTGTAGCTGCTAACTTCTGAACTACATAGCTCGATTTTCAGCCTTGTAGAGATGTTCTTGTCATAAGCAGTTGCAAGAAATTCCTTCACAGATTTTGGATCTTGTTGTGGGTTGTCACTGTTGTCAGCATCATGCTGGAGATCAGGTCCGATTCCTGGAAGCACATATGATGTTTATATGTCTTCATCATACAATGAAATAAAATGTCTACTTGTCTACTCTCAACAGTGATAACATTAGAGAAAATTTCCTGTTAGCAGCTGTAAACTCCACTACTAGAAGAGATTAGAAATTTAGAACTGCCCAACTACGAACTGATCCTTATATTGAAAATGTGTGTGGAGTATTATGAGGGTGGGGCCATCTAATCCCACTATGATTTTAATAATGAGAAAGTGGCCTAAGTGACATTCTATCTTGTTATGAGAAAGGAATATGAAGTCAAATGTTTTTAACTTTTAACTCCTTTTATGCTAAAACTATTTTCATATAAAGTATATGCTTCAGAAAGTTGAAATTCTTAATTACCGTTGGCAAGATCAAGCAAGAGATCAGCAGGATTAACTGTGATGGATGTGGAGAACCCAATGGAAGAGAAATACTCCAAGGCAACCGATGCGAGGCCATAGTAAATCGGAGTTCCTTCAGAGAGCAAAACTAGCTTGTCGAACATGTAGTAAAGACGGCTAGAGGGCTGATGAATAGTGGTTATGACAGTTCGACCTCCACTAGCTAACGCTTTGAGTGTCTTGATTATGCGGTGAGCTGCAGTTGAATCAAGCCCTGAAGTTGGCTCATCTAGCAATAATAAACTCGGGTTAATCAACATTTCTTGACCTATGCTCACCCTCTTCTTCTCTCCACCTGATATTCCTCTAAAAAGTGGCCCTCCAATCATGCTATTCTGACACTTAGTTAACCCAAGTTCTGCTATAACATGCTCGACATGCTCTACTTTCTCTTCTCTGGTCAGGCTTTTGGGTAGCCTCAGCAGTGCAGTAAATAGAAGAGTTTCAAAGACATTGAGATGTGGATATAGAACATCATCCTGTGCAACAAATCCTGTTCGACGTTTGATAGAGCCTGAAAGTGGTTGACTGTTGTAAGTAATCTTTCCTGACAAGCTTCCAGAAAGGCGGCCTCCAAGAGCAGTGAGGAGGGTGGTTTTTCCGCTGCCTGATGGGCCAAGCATTGCCAGTAGCTCTCCTGGATTAACCATGCCCGTTACTCCGTTGAGTATTGTTTTCTCTTTAATTGTTGATGTTCCTCCACAACTTCCTTTCCTTTCATAGTTTACTTTATAAACAACTTCTTCAAACTGAAAGATAAGAAGAATATTCAGAATGATTATTATTTTTCAGTGCATCTTACTGGAAACTATATGGTTCCTTAATGTGGAGAAGCTCTATTGGATCATGATACTTATTGTGTATGCTCAATTAGTCCTTTGTAAGTAACAAATGCATTCATCTGTTTCGTGAAGTGAAACTATATTTTCCTAGGTCCTTTGAATACGTGTGTATTCAGTGGGAGCGCTTGTGTGTGTGTGTTAGAGAGAGAGAGAGAGATACCTTTATAGTTATGGGGTATAAAGTCCGTTGTAAGAAGGAGTGTGAGCTCTTCTGCATGGAGTATGCCAGATAAGCTGTGGTACAGGCTTCCATCGTAGTTGGTGGACCTGTGGCCAATTCTGGGCAATCATTTTCTGGTTTTGGAGCCACAGAAGAGAGGGGCATGGCCGAATACAGCTGATCCTACAACTGTTTGTTAAATGTGCTGGTGGTCACTCACTAGGTTGAAGGAAGAAGTTAAAGAGTTGCTTTTAACTTAGGTTTCCAATGTGAACTTGTTGCTACATATATATAGGCGGACACTTAGAAACGAGGATCTCTATGTGCTAAAGTGCCCGCGATGTAAACTGGGCCTCTCTGGTGGATTCCACCTTTTTTTGTTGTAAAAACTCTTATGCTAGTCTTGATCACTTATTTATACTCATCTCCTCCAATGTACCTCTTCTTTTATCAATTTTCCATCACATTCCTCTCTTTATGGTCATCTCATGCTTGCTTCATATAACACCTTTTTTGTATTGTATTTGATACGAACTGTTCTGCTTGGAAAATAAATCTTAATGCAACCTACAAATGAGAACTGGACCACTGTATATTTTTAACAGGCTTGTTGTGCTTTTTTGCTTAAACCTGTTGACATATTACCCATATAAAATTTGGAAATCATATTCAGTAGTACCCTAGGATCTATGATGAAGACCCTAGGCTTGGGGTATTTTAAACGTTTCTTGTATTTACATTTGAGCATTGTCCTGTAGTATTCTTCCTCAAAGACAACATAGTGCATCCCACCTTTCACTTTATCTAAATTAATTAGCTTTGATTTGATTTGTTTATAGATCTATCTGCAAATGAATTCTTCCACTGTAATATCAATTCCTGTCCTGCTGCACCATTTTATTGTTTCGTCGTATTTTATTTTCTCCTTGCTGATAAATATTTAATTTGTAGATGTCACTGTGAATAGTGGAAGGGTGCATTTTGCATAACATGTGCACAATTATATCTTTTCATCTCTTCAACATCATTTGGCCATTGAATTATAGTTACTATTAATTTAAATTGCTGTGATTGCAGGAATTATTTATAGAAACTAAGCACATTAGGTGGACTAAAAGAAATGACCCTTCTTCTTCTAGTTCTATAACTTGAAAGGTAATATGCTGTCTGCACTCATTTTTTTTATCCTTTTCATATAATTGCTAGCATGTTTATTCATTTGTTAACTGTTAAGCAACCATAACGAGATACAAACTAGATTGAATGTAGGTTTACTTTGCCATCTAAATTATAGAATTTGGTCATGTAAAATATTGTGAGAAGAGAAGCCTGGATTTCTTGAAATGAAGAATCTGAAGGTATATTTTGTGAAATGTGATTTTGTGGTATGTGATCTGGGTATCTCTATTTGTGTAACTCTCATCTCCCATACTAGCAAAATCAATTGCATGTATCACAATGAACGGTCAAAACAACATAAAAAATCTAAGTAATCTGCACAAGGTCTTGTATCATTTGAAACTTGAGTTGCATATTCGTATCTTTAGTGGGAGAATTGATGCCCTTTGTCAGCCATTAAATGCCAGTCCTTCACTAAAAAAGAAGAAAGCCACAAAATTATGACAGAATATTAAGATTAACAAATTCAGAAAGTTGAAAGTAACCGTTCTTTTCCTTGTAAAGGCAACTGATTCTCATGTCCCTTTTGTTATTCTTTTTCCTGGTATTTCCTCAACTATAGTTTTCAATAATTTCATCAAAACATCATATCTAAACTTCCGTGACTGAGCATTTATCTTAACATTATTCGTCATAAAAGTGAAGTATATCGAGATAAATGATGCTTACTACCCCCCCAAAAAAAAGAAGAAAAAAAGAAACACACACATACTCAACGATTCTCTCTGTTTTCTTCCTTCCTCTGTTTTCTCTATGCTTCAAGTGTATGTTAAAAGAGAAATGATTAAAGGAAGAAACTCATCAATCTGATTCGAATTCTTGCCAGTAGAAATTATATTTTTACAGAGCACTAAGATTGAAGCAATTGGGCCATCTCATGGTGGAGCCAATCTTTTACATTATTTTTCTTTTATGCATTCTTTTGGGTAAGGTGGCTAGACTCTTTTAAATATTACTTGACACTGGGATGTGCATTATGCATATATTATGATATGCATAATCACAACTTTTGTTGAAACTAAGTTGAATTCTGGCTTTTTGCTAATCCTCGTAGTACCAACTTGTTATTTTATGCATTTCTGAGCAGCTTTTCTTTTCACACACTCCTGAGAATTCAGAATTTCTTTACACTATAGAATATGTAGTAGATACCAAAGAACTAGAAGTGACATGAATTATGATATATTTGACTTGTAGTAAGTAACTATGCTCATAGAGAAATCCTCAACCATAAATTTGAAATCCACAATATGTAGATATTCACCGCATTTGTTCTTTTCGTAACTGAATCAACTATCCAAAAAGAACCTCGAACACTGTCTCAAATCGAAGTTGATGTGAGAGCCAATTGCCAACCAAAATGAAAAGCAGTCAATCCGGTGGAACAGATAAACTTAATCCATCATGTTTCTAGGGAATAGGAATTGACAATTTTTAAAAAAAAATGTTGTATATATATATATATATGTATGTATGTTACATATAAGACCATCTTCAGGAATGATCTGAGATGCAATATGCCACTGAATCTGAGAACTCTTGTCAGCTATACAATGCTCGTGAATTATAACTACTTACATCTAGGGTGTGCATTCGGTTTCGGTTCGATTTTTTGCTAAAACCAAACCAAATCAAATATATATTTGGTTTTTTTTTTTTAAATCCGAACCAAATTAACCGAATAAACTAAACCGAATTAACTGAAATTTTAGAATTAAAACCGATCCAAACCGAAATAATTCGAAAAAAACGAAAAAAAATTGAAAAATTAGAAAAAAGCAAACCATATTTTAATATTTTGGTTTGGATCGATTCCGTTATTTGGTTTGGTTATTTTGCTCACCCCTAACTTACATCCATTGGTTTATCCTCAAGCTTTTGAACTTGTTAAGTCAACTGCTCAAAGATTCTCGAGCATATGGGACAAATCTTCGTGAAGCTTAATAATTTACTAACATATGTATTTATAAAAAGATGAAACTGTTGTGATCGTGGTTGATTTTCACATTGGCAAAGTATAGATATAGCATTGTGTTTCAATTTGGGTACCCTCTCCTTCGAGCTAGCTTTTGAAAATTGATTTCTATGGTATTATGCATCTATGAGCTAACTGGTTATGAGCTACGAGTCCTTTTTGTATTATATGTGAGTTTTCAAGCTTCGCAGTGAGATCATCAATTCTGCTAGAGATAATTATTTGGTAGGGAGATTAGCCACACAAGTAGGATTATCATCCATATTAAAATGCCTAGAGTCACACAGGAGAGAAATTGGATTTGATTTGATTGAAGTTGTAGGACATAGTGGTTTCACTGTTAGAAAAATCTTTGCTGATTTTGTAGTTCATATTTGATCATTATTCAACTATACCTCTGGATAAACCATGGGTTGATCAAGGTTGGCTTAGATATTATACACAGATATAAGCTTGTGGATTAGCACATGTTACCTCAGCTGCCTTATGATCATGTTCATACTGCAGATATATCACTTATGAAGGAATCACTTTAAAGAAAATGGAAACAACTTTCATATGCCAAATCTACTCCACTTTTAATCCATTAGATTTTATTATCCTAGAATATTTCATTTTCTATCCAAAGCCAGCCACTATCTTGTTCTGGCACATTATTGTCCCACTGAAATTCCTCTTGATTTCTTTTCATTATTGAACCTCATTAGGTAGGTTGATTATGATATTTCAGGAAAATGATGGGCATAATCACTAATTTCAGGTGTCTAAATGCAATTAGTTTTGCACGGTGACAGTTTTTAGCCCTGGTTTATCTAAATTCAAATTTGCTTATCTAAGAATAAATATTGTAGGCATTTAATTTGAGTGATAATGCATAATTGATAAAATAATCTAATTTATTTTATTATTTGGTTTGCATGATTTGGGCCTGTGATGGATAACTCAGCCCATACTCTAATTATCAAATTGAATTATTATTTGTCACCTCAAACTTTAGTTAATTATTTAATCATCTCTCAATCCTATCACTTTTATTTATCACAACTACTAAATCAATGCCTCCATTGTCTTCTAAGAGCATCCTATCATTTACTAATCAACTTAGTTCATTCATTTCTGAATAAGTGTCATTATAGTTTAAAATACCAGTAGTATATTAAGAAAATAGGTAAATTTATTCATTTTATGTGTGTTCTCGACTTTGATGAAAAGGGATAGAAAATATATAGTGTCATTATTTTTGTACTCTTTTCACATATTTTTTATGGTGAATAATTTTTCTCACATATAACGAAAAGAATTTGGTCAACCTATTTTTCCTCTTTTTCACTCCAATTCATAAAAATATTATTACATGATAGTGATAATATTTTTAAATATTTTTATCCACAGAGAACATGAGATAAAGATAAAAATGACGTTATAACATTTTTCACATTTTCTTATCTGTAAATTTACAATAAAAGAAAATTTACTTTTTAAAATAAAGATATTTCATCAGTCCACGAAAAGTATGACATTTTTGTTATTTTTGATGTCTATTAAAAATATGATACTTTTATTTTTAAAACATGATCTCATATTTTTTCCTTATCTTTTATCTTTACAAATAAATCACATTTACTTTAATTTAATCTCAACTACTCATTTTATACAATGATGGAACCATTTCTCCATTATATAAAAATCATCATTTATTTTATTAAAAAGGAAGAGAGTATAATAATAAGTTTAACATCTTTGTTGTATAAAATCATGAAATAAGACACTTATAAGATGATCGATATAGTAGTTTTTTGAGTGGTTCGAGTTTGGAAGCCAATTTTTTTGTAATAGAGTTAGGAAGGCAGCACGTGGCAAGCACTCCTAGTTTGTAGTGGGGGATTGATGGTGGGATTATTGTATCATAAATCATTGGATTGGAAAATGATGTTGACATATCTTAGGTTGGAAGGAATTGTGGGCTCACTACTCACTCAATTTGAATTGCCTCTTGCATTATTAAATTCAGTTATTAAGAGATTTATTTTCATCTTTCTTGGCTTTTCATATCTCGCACTCTGCCCTAATTATTGTCACTTAACAACCTTAATGCGACTTTCGGAAAAGATAAGGTTGGGTGAGATGTTTTAGACTTTAAATAATAAAAGAAAATCATGCTGAGGTTATGGAGTTAGTTAATTAGCTCTTTTGCAAGTTAGCATTAAACTGGATGTAAACGCTCAATATTTTCCGCTTGGATACATATAAAAACCTAATGCTTTTCTATTTTTTTTTGTAATAAAAGGTTATGTCAGAATCCTAGTAAATATTTTGATTATTCATTCATTCGAATACTTTCTTTTTAATAGGCTCACCCGTTAGCTTCTTGGGGCTTTGGACGATTCGTAGTCATGTTTAATACTAGCACTTACATAGTTCTAATTAGGGGTGTCTAAACGGGATGCGGGTATCGGGTTATCCGTCCCGACCCCGATACCCGACCGGGTATCGGGTACCCGATACCCGCAATTAACGGGAACCGGGTCGGGATCGGGATTAATGTTTTGAAATTCCGCGGGTATCGGGTATACCCGTCGGGTACCGGGTATACCCAGATACCCGCTAATATTATTAATTTAATATAAATTTTATATTTTTATTAATTTTTAATAAAAATAATTAGTAAAAGTAAAAATTAAGTCCCTACCCTAAATTCACTAGTGACGTGAAATTATATTGCCTCTTCATGTATAAATTATAATATATACTTGTAGTATATATAACTTATATATTAAAAGTAGGCATTAATCATTATCATCATGTTGTTAAATTGTTAATGGAGACTAAAATTGTAATATGGGGTCAATGGAATCATTGGCAGACGCAGATTGCCCCAAAAAATTGAGTGTTGATTTGTGAATTTTTTTTTGAAGCTGCTGATTATTCACTTCCCTTTCCTCCCATCAAATTATCAATCAAAGATCATGCAATGCAATCTATTTCAATTAAAATCAGATTAAATCGTAAAAACTAGAAACTATCCATTACCATTTATTAATTGTTTAATCAATGATTAAGTAGAATTGAAATTAAATAGTAGGTAAGGATTGAATTAATAGCTACACCCTATATATAATTGATCGAAAAACAAAGAAAAAAAACAAAGGAAAAAATTGCAAATCAACCGGGTATGCGGGTACCCTAATACCCGCGCCGGGTACCCGCGTCGGGTATTAGGGTACCCGACGTGCATGGCGGGGCGGGTATCGGGACTAACATTTGAGCAAAATTCGGGGTCGGGTACCCGCAAATTTCGGGTAGGGTACCCGACCCGTCCCGTTTAGACACCCCTAGTTCTAATAATGAGGGATGTGGTTAAACAAAAAATCATAAACTACATTAAACCTTGTGTTGAGCAGTATAATTACCTTAACTTAGGAACTATGCTACATAGGGCTGGGAATTTCGGAATCGGGTAATCGGGTACCCGATACCCGACCCGAAAAAATCGGGTATAGGGTACCCGATACCCGATTTTTTCGGGATCGGGTACGGGATCAGGTATTTAGGGGTCTAAATAATCGGGTATCGGGTATACCCGAATTACCCGATATTTTTAATTAATAAATTTTAAACTATATAATTAAATTAAATATGAATTGTAAGTAAAACTCCCAGCCCTAGTCCCTCGGATCCTCCCTCCCGCCCCCTGTTCCCAAATCAATTCATGATTCATCCCTCCCAAATCCAATTCCCAAACTGAACTCCCAGCCCGCCGGCCCTAATCTCTCGGCCGCCCCACTAGCTGTCGCCCCTCGCCAGCCCGGCGTCGGCGCCATCCCAGCCCCTCGCCCTTGCAACAGCACGCCTTCGTACCTGAGCGGCGACCCCATCGCCGGTCTCCCCCACCTGACCACTGCGCAGCCGCAGTCTCGAGTCGCCTCCGCGCAGCAGCAGTCTCCAGTCGCCGGCGCCGCCTCCTAGCTCCGACAGCAGGAGCCCTGTTCGATTCGCCCCTCTGCACCCATCGACGGCCACCACCAGAATCAACCCCCGCCCTCCCTTCCACCGCGACGCCGTCGAGAGGTTTTCGTGCCGCCGCCCCCTCCGGCATGTTCTTTTCGTCCTCTGCCTCTTCTCCCACAGCAACAGCGCCGCGTCGCCTCCGAGCCTCCGACCATCGGCATTTCTGGATCTGGACAAGCATTTTGATTTTTGGGCATCCAATTCAAATCAGCTTGGGTAATTTAGGGTACCCGAATACCCGATTCGGATACCCGAGTCGGGTATTAGGGTACCCGATTTAGTAATCGGGTTCGGGTTCGGGTACTATTTTTCACTGATTTTCGAGTTCGGGTACCCGATTTTTTTGGGTAGGGTACCCGAACCCGACCCGATTCCCACCCCTAATGCTACACTTTGGCCAAAACTTATTGTTCTTCAATGTTGAATGTGTATTGAGAAATATCTTCGGCTTTTTATCCCACTTACAAATCTATCAGGGAGCAAAAGATTAGTCTTGATAGATAAAAATTGTAAGGTTAATCTTTTATTTACTTTGATTGATTAAAATTTTGGGATATCCCAAGGCCTTTGATTATTTCTATCATTTAAGCTAGTTTTGTTTGATTCATATCATATTGAAATGATGAGATTGGGGCAATTCTACCCTTAAGGGTCCGTTTACTTTAATGGAAAATGAGAGAAAACATGTATTTTCAACCATTTTTTTTTCCACTATTTTCACATGTTTACTATGCTAGAAAATTTTCTTCGGGCAGGGTGAAATATTTTGTCAAGCAGCTCATTTTCATTTATTTTCTCTTCAATGTTGGATAATATTATCTTTGGGTAGTGTGAAAATATTTTCCAACATTTTCTCATCTTTTCATCTCTAGTAAACATATGATAAAAATGAAAAAAAGATAAATATTTCCTCATCTTTTGTTATCCATTCTTTTTCAATAAAAACTTTACAATCAAAGTAAACGCACCCTAAGGATAAACGTACCCGATCATGTAAAGTAAAGCCCTCAATATATGAAAACACAATTTTTTTAATAAAATTTCCTTTTTAATTTAGTGGCATTTTTGCAATTATAGCATCAATTAATGACAATTATTTCGAAAATTAAGGATAGAGAAAGAGGAAATGGGAGAAAGGTGAGAGAAGAAAATCTACTAGAACATCCCACCAAATGAATTAAGAGTGGAAACAAATGAGAGAAAAGAGAAGAAAGGAGAGGGTGAGAGAAAAAAAAGAAGATATAGATTTTTTTAATTTTTAAGAAATAAACATATCTTATTTTTTTATTTTTATGCTAAATTAAAGATTTAATAATGATTTTTAATTTAAGATGAATACTGAATATTTTTATGAATAAATAATATTTGCAACATAAATATCTTATATAGAACAAGGCTCCCTCAAAAGAATTGTGTTCCATAATTTATTTTTAAAATTCATCAAATTTGATTCTTGAATAAATGTTTAATACGCATCATAAACGAAAGATTATGAAAAAATCTTTAATTTGGTGTAAAAATAATTTAAAATAAATTTAAAACGAATAACTTGTGATTATTTAAGTTTCAAATTAAACTCTTCTCTCATCTTTTCTTTGATTTTTTACATTATTTTTATTTTGTTTTTTTATATTTTTGTTACAAAAAATTACTTCTTAAAATTTATATGACTTCATATTTACTTGTGTTTATACTACTTAAAATGCAAAAATTTGATAATGATAAAAAAAAAATCGAACCGTCCAAACCGGAATAAGATGCTCCGAATTGGGACCTGTCCACATGGTCAGTTCCAATATTCAAGGGATTGAAGCTACACTTTTGCTAAGAAAACAGATTACTCAAAATATTACAGTAGTTTTTTATTTTAATTTTTTCTGTCGCATAGTAGTGAATCTAGTGATTTATCATCCTAATAAGCGTGTATATTAGTCAAACGCCTCAATTTATCCCATTTCAATTGTTTTTCTTGAAAGAAGAAAGAAAAACCACGTTTTTGCTATTGAAAAATATATACGCATTGTTAACCCCACTTCGATATCTATGATGGGTTCTTGAGCAATGTGATCCATCCAAGAAGAATCTAAACTTTTTTTGGGGCTTTGAAATTAAAACTTCAAAGTCGGTAAAAAAGAAAAGTAAAAGTAGTGAAGTAATGTCTGCATCTTTTAAAAGGTGTTAAAGATGGCTCTCATCTTTTACCACTTTCTCATCCTCACGCATCACCTATGTCCTAATTAATAATTTTGAAAATAAAGATATATAAAAAAACTTATTAACAATATCAACATGTTAATCCTATATATCAAATTATGTTCCTCCAATTCAATAATCTTCTTAAGCATCTAACTTCTACTTACAGCATCAACAGTGAGGGTGACCTGATAGCTAACCTGATAGAGGGGGGATCACATTGGGTCGGTGTGGCTGTAGTGGGATGACATGATAGCTGACCTGGTCTTTTTAATTTTGATTATTGTATTTTTCACTTAATTTTAATTGCAGAAGTTTAAATAACACAATTGACTTCAAATTAAACTTCATTAATTTTAAAAATCCTAAAGATTACATTAAAAAAAACCTAAAGACATAATTTAAAATTACTTAATTAAAAACTAAAAACATAAAATCCTAAAGATCTCCAGCTTCTCTCATCCTAGCGATGATCTTCGCGCAACGCTGCTTGTGAAGGGCGAGGGTTTCTGGATTCATGTCGTCGGTCTTCATGAATAAATCCGGTTGTCGTACATCTTCTTCTTGAGTTCGTTCGACTTGGCGACCTCGACCATCATTTGTTTGATGTTCTCGTCCGACCTGTCCATCCTCTCCCCGTATTCGGGTGGAGGCCCGGCGCTTTGCGACGCCTTTCCTTTTTCCTTTGCCGCTCTCGCCGCCGCCTTGTTTTCAATCGACCGGGAAGACGTGATCTCCTCGCCTGAGGCCGAGATAGTGAAGTCGCCCATCTCCGACGTCTTCGTCCTCTTGGAGGAATAGACGTCGCCCTCAAGGTACATGGACTTGAACCTCCGGTTGATCCGGAGCATCCTCCATGCATTCCAATAGTTGAAGGGGCCGTTAATTGGGCTCCTTGCTTGGAAGATGACTTGGGCCTTTTGTTGGAGCATGTCGTCGGATGGCCGGAAGACCACTTCGCACAAACCTCCACCCAATTATTCTCCCACAACTTCACATCCTGGCCCACTCGAGCGAAGTGTCCCTTTATTTGGCGGGGCTTGAAGGCGGCGCCGAGGAGGGCGTTAACGCGGTCGAGAATCCGGCCCCAGTAGGCCTCGCCTTTTTGATCGACACCCCGGATGGCGTCGTTCGTCTCCTCCGTCCAAACACGGACAATAAGGTCCGTCTTCTCGAGGGTGTATGTGTGTCGAGTGGCCCTTTCCTCCTCCGGATTTCTCGCCGGCGCCTTCTCCTTGAAGGCCATAGCCTTCCGCCGCCCTCCTTTCTTGGGCTTCAACGCACTGTGAGCGGCCGGTGGCTCTTCGTCGCCGCTTGGGCGAGGTTCCTCCTCCAAGTTGATACCCACCAAATTGGGTTGATAATCATCTCCGCCGGAGAGGTCGGGAACCTGTACCAATTGGAATTGTATGGATCCATTTTTTTTTTGGAGAGAAATTGAAAGAGAAGATAGAAGAGTATGGAAGAGAGGTGAAGAAGAAGAAGAAGATAGGCAAATTTATAGAAGAGAAAAAAAAGAAAAACAAATGGTCGAATGACAGTGAATTTTGAAAAAAAGTAAAGCAGCAACGGTCTTCTTCAATTCAAATTCGATTTTTTTTAAATTGGCGCGTGTAAAACACGCGCCTTTCACCAAAAGTTATCAGGATGGCCCTGTTCTATCGGGACCCCATTGAGTCTCCTTCTCCTACAGTGGGTGACCCGATCTCGGGGATGACTCGAGTACCCTTATCAGGTCCCCACTGCGTATGCTTTTAGTAATAGTTAAAATCATGATGGTGATCAGAGGAATACAATATGACGCTAGATAAGATCGAACTGATTTTGTGGATTAAAGTTTGTGAGCTAAATTCTTTCATTGGATTTAGACATTTTAGTGTAGTTTAATTAATTTATGTATGACATTTAATTTATATCGGAATTTTGTGTCTTGAGTTTTGCCCTACAAGACAGCCTCACGATAAATATATCATTAAAAATTTAAATATAATCTCAAAATTTATAAATTACATAGTCGTGACTATCAACTCAAACAAGTATTCCTTTGAATAAGAAATCTTTATCTAGTGTGCATTTGTCTAGTGTGCATTTGTTGAACTAGCGGTAGGAGGTTAATGTTCAAGACCTAAGGTCCTGATTTGAGTCATCGGTCGTGCGATTTTTAAATTTCTTTATTTACTTATGTAATTTATCAAAAAAAGAAATCTTTATCCAAAACCGTCTCATCCCCTCCATTCCTTGAATAGAAAATCTTTACATAAAGTATAAAATTCCATTTCTTAGACTTCTTCTTCAGCCATAAACACGAAATTCCCAATCTTCGTTGCTCGTTCAATCACTCAAGCTGCATGTATTTGGACTATATATGGATATTGGAGAAAGTAGATGGAATATTTTTAATCAATTTTTACCAGCGGCTACTAGTTAGTCAACTTGTTACTAATTATAATTAATTAACAACAGTAATGTGTCTTTGTCTGTGCACATGCACATTACGAAATTTAGCATTGAGATTGTAGTATAAAAATTAAATTCGTCTAAAACAATCGAAAAGATCTTTTATACTATATGGTATATATGTTTATTGAAGCTTGACGTAGGATTGTTCAAATTGTTTGTATGCACGTGTTTTGGGAGGCGTGGTAATGTCCAGTAACTCTTGTCGTTTGTTTGGAAGACTTTAAATCGGAAGGATTCGTGACGAGTTGTTCACATCAAATTATCAAGTTTGCCGACATAATTTAATCACACATCTCCCTCTCTCCAACATCTGCCGCAAAACAAGCAAACACCTCTTCGACAGCATTTCAAAACAAGTAAAATCACGCTCTTGTATAGGGTGGTTAGTGGTTCCTTAATCTTAATTAGTGGGTTCCACAACAAATAAACAAAAATGAAAAAAATAAAATGTTGGTTTTTGGCTTTTTTTTTTTTTTTTTTTTTTTGACTTTGGGGGAGGGGGAGCGGATACTGTTCGTAGACAGGAGTTCGCATCGCTTAGTGTCCCCTTGGGGACTGGTGGTTTTTCACCTAAGTAAATAAAGTTTAACTAGATTTGTTCTATTATAGTACGCGATGCACGTTAATAGTTATAATTAAAATATACTATGTATATATTTAAATTAAAAAAGAAATTTAAATATGACATATAAATATTATAAATTTATAATATTTAATTTTATACCACATTATAGTTGTACTACACATAAAATAGAGTAATACATTAACAAAAGTGTTAATAGGTAAAAATGCCCACTTCCTTAAGTTTTTTTGTAAAAATGCCATAAGTTATCATACAAAGCATTCTATGCCCTAATTATGTGAAGTACCTATTTTACGCTTTGATGTTGATGGGTGTGCTTAGTTTTTTGTGAAAATCTTACACATTTGACCGATTTGACAGCTATCAATAATAAAAGTCAACGATTTAACAGTTATCAGTCAAGAGTACATATGACCGGCGGGTGGCTAGATAATGTGTCCGCCCGATCGGACACATGATTTTACCGAGCGGACACATAATTTTATCGATCGGACACATGATCTGCCACCCAGATCATGTGTTCGACCGATAAAATCATGTGTCCGTCCGGTGAAATCATGTGTCCGCCCGGGCGGACACATGATTTTACCGGGCGGACACATGATTTTATCGGTCAGACACATGATCCGCCACCCAAATCATGTGTCCGACCGATAAAATCATGTGTCCGCACGGTGAAATTATGTGTCCGTCCGGGCGGACATATAATCTAGCCACCCATTGTTCATATGTATTCTTGACTGATAACTGTCAAATCGTTGACTTTTATGATTGATATGTGTCAAATCAGTCAAATGTGTAAGACTTTCACAGAAAACCAAGCAAACCCATCAAATCAAATGGTATTTAAATAAAATAGGGTATAGAATGCTTTGTATAATAAGAGAGGGCATTTTTACAAAAAAAGATAAGGAAGTGGGCATTTTAAATTTTTACTCATTTTTAAATTTTTTATGTGAAGGGTAAAATGGTAAGTGTGGCCAATTTTTAGATTTTTTTTTTTATTTTAGTGGCCAATTTTTAAATGGGAGAAGTAGCAAATAGCCCCCTATCATACAACCCCTAACACATTTAGCTCCATATCTTTTGATTTTGGGCTGTTAGCCCCTCAATATATCATAAAGAGTGCAAAATGCCCCATGCTCTTAACTGACATTTAATACCGTTAAGTATTTTTTTTTTAATTTCTTACTAATATTTCTTACTATATGCATATAATTTTTTTTGAATTTAAATTTAAATGTTTGTAATATTTTTTTAAATAAAATCATTTTTGAATACACACACACTTTCACTGCGTTCTTAATTAATACAAGGTTATCTTTATCTATCGAATTATTTCTACTTCCATATATCGTGTATGCTTTTGGGCTTTTAATTAATTCAAGGTTATCTTTGTTATGTTTTATTTTTATATACTATATATTAATTAGTACGATTTATTTATTTTTGTTTATAATATATATGTATATTAAATCTCATCTAACTTTAATTGTTACAAGAATGTAGTGAAAGTGTGTGTGTATTCAAAAATGATTTTATTTAAAAAAATATTACAAACATTTAAATTAAATTCAAAAAAACATTATATGCTTATAGTAAGAAATATTAGTAAGAAAAAAAATGAAAAATACTTAACGGTGTTAAAATGTCCGTTAAGAGCAGGGAGCATTTTGCACTCTTTATGACATGTTGAGGGGCTAACAGCCCAAAATCAAATGATAGGGAGGTAAACGTGTTAGGAAGTTGTATGATAGAGGACTATTTGCTACATTTCCCTTTTTAAATTTATTATTCTAAAGTGGCTATTTTCAAATTTCACTCTTACATTTTTGTATTTTAGAAGTGTGTTTGAATGTAAGGATTTTAAAATGAATATAGTGGACGGATGAAATTATATTTTTACATATAGCAAGTTGAAGAAAATAAAAAATACAATTTAAATATAATAACTAAAAAATGTTTGAACTATCGTACGTTAGAACGTGACAAGGACTTGGCTACCTAAATATTCTTAAGTTTCCTCCCCCCCCCCCCCCCCCCCCCCCCCCCCCCCCTCTTTTCTTTACTTAATAGAAAAAGGCTATATAATATATTTGAGTTTCGTCATTAGATATATTATGAAGTGGTGAGGCTAGTGAGGAATAATTATAAACATGAACAATCTAGGCTACTAAGGAATAAACATGCATAATCTATTCACATGGCTATGATATATAACTGAAATAACCACTTTTTCATTTGCTCCAACACTTGGTATCAATGGGACATTTTTGTATGCCACAACTTGTTCAGATCCACTACTTTGTGTAAAAGAATTTCATTCCACGTGCATCGCCCCATTTTTCCTTAGTTGATTTTGTTAGAGAATTGTATGTAATATAGTAAAAAAAAAAACTACAAAAGTAAATCATCCCATCCCATGAATGTAATTAAGTTTGTGAGACAAAACACAAATAATTGACATTTTTAATTAAAGAAATACACTTTTTTCTAACTAAAACGATATATATATATATATATATATATATATATGCGTTAAAATAAAAATTCATTTTAAAATATAATATAGAAATTATTTTAAGTCTTCAGATCATCAAGATCTAGAGTTGATTTATCTTTTTTCTTACTTTCACATCATTTTTCTCTCTTTCTAAAACCTTAGTTTTGCCGCCACTCCTCCATTGCTGCTTTTTATTTATGACGAGCCTCTCTCTCTTCGATGAGTTCTAGCAGTTTAAGGAGTTGCAGATGTATGACAATTATGATATGCAAAATCAGAATTTAAAATATTTGAAATGAAGTGGTACGAATTCGTACCATCTATTCCAAGATCTATTGTATCAAGGCGTCAATGCGACCATAAGCACCACCATTCATGCCTCACACCATCCCAAGCTACCACCGAGTGACGCATTCCTCTTCTCGAATTCCTACCCTTCAAAACAGGAGGGTACAGAAAACATAAAAAGAATATATTGCAATCAGAGTGGGATTCACTTGCGCCGATGAACCAATTCATATTGTTCGTAATTGGAATTTAGCTAGATTTTTTAGATTTCGTTTTAATTTGCTCATATGTTTTGCAATTGTATTGTTTGAAAAATGAAAGAAATGAATAAAATATTTATTCGAATTTTGTTCATCAACTATAGTTTAATTTATTAGAACAAATTGCAAGTCTACTATTTTTTTTTGCATCATTTTTGTGGGACAAATGGTACGTGTTGTGATATCACCTTGTCATCGGTTTGTCTTTCTTCACAGCTGGTACGCCGCAGAAGAGGACTAAGTGTTGTTGTAGCAATCTATCCGTCTTATGCTGAATCTCTGATTCTGGAGCAGTCTGCACAAGCATAAACAAAAGACAACAAAGAAGAGAAAACAGAGAACTTGATAGAGAGAAAAATAGAGGACAAAGAAGACAATAAGGATAGTATAATCTCGGCTCAGGTACGACAACAAACCCCAGCTCGCCCTTCACACCCGGTAACTCCTCTAAAAAGAAAGAGATGGAACACACTAACTATGAATATGAGATAATCTGATTTGCTCTATTTTCAAAGAATAGTAGCGTCGCAAGATTATATAGGCCAAAGAGAGTAGAACTCACAAGGAAAGATGAGAGGAAAAAGGAAATGAAAGATCTCTCAAGATCCTAGAGCACAAATGGGGGCTGCCAAAATGGTGTGAGAAATGAGCTTTGGAGCTAGGCTAATTAATAACATTCTCCACATCTGGTCCAACTTTATTGTGTGCATTAGAGAGACGAAACCGCACAAAATATCATCATCGCCTAGTCCACTTGTAAAATCAAAAAGATAAAACAAGAGAACAATTTTGCTCCCTCTTCCCAAAAAAAAAAAAAAAAGTCGCGAAGGCTAAGTAGGAGACGGGTTTTGTACAAAGATAGTTTATAGGGATCACAAACATCCAATGGTAAGCTAACTAAAGTCAAAGTTCAACATCCTTTTACATGAAAGGAGTTTCTCAACCTGCAAGCACTTAGTACCCATATCACTAGGATTAAAATTAGTATGAACCTTTTCAACGAATAAAATGAAACATCACATCAATATGCTTAGTTCTATCATGAAACACATGGTTCTTACACAATTGAGTAGCAGATTGACTATCAGAAAAAACACAACATCATTATTAAGAAAACAAATTTAAGATAAAAGGACTTTTTAACTAAATTGCTTATTTTAAGGTTTCGGTAGCAACAACATACTCAGCTTCTGTAGTAGATAGAGCAACAATAGGTTGTAATTGAGATTTCAAACTTATGCATGAGCCACACAAAGTGAAAATATAAGAAGTGGTAGATTTCTTATTGTCTCTATCATTAGCATAATTAGAGTCCACGCTAACAAGTTTCACACCTTCAACACACTTAGAAAAAATTGAAGCAATGTTCTTAGAAGATTTCAAATACCTAAGCAATCGTTTCAACGCTTCCCAATGCGACATACCGGGATTTGACATATAACGACTTAAACAACTCACATTATAAGCAATATCAGGTTTAGTACTTATCATAAGGTTCCTGAAAACTCCTATAGGATTGGAATAAAGCACTTTCTTCATGTCATTCATTTTAGAACTAGTCTTTAGAGATTGGTCCTTACTTAGCACAACATGATAAGCAAAAGGCACATTCACACACCTTTAGTATTCGACATATAGAATTACTCAAAATCTTTTCAACAAATGAAATATGATCAAACACTAGAGTACCTTTACTTCTGTCTCTAACAATGTTCATGCTAAACATCTTTTTAGCATCTCCTAAGTCTTTCATGTCAAAGTTGTCACTTAGACACTTTTGCACATGCTTGATTTTCTCAACAATAGGACTAACTAACATGTCATCCACATATATCCCACAATCTTTAAAGTACATGCAATGATCAAATTTACTTCTAGTGAATTTCAAAGATTGCATGCACTTATCGAATTTTATTTTCATTGCCTAGGTGATTGTTTCAAGCCATTAAAGCTCTTGAGAACTTAATGAAATATTCAATCCCTAGTTTTGATGATACAAAAATTCTTTGTTTACTGTATGTCACAGCCCGCCCTAACTAAGGATAGTTAAGCCGAGTGATCTACGACTAGGGATGGGGTTAAAGAAGAAGGGGAAGAAAAGGGGCGTCATTTATAGCCGTAAAACTTACTCATCTTAATAAAACTCGTCATTTTTATTCATGAATACTCAATTGAAAAATAGTCTATGAAAGACAGCATAAAACTTAATTAATATCATTAATCAAGTTATACATCATATGAAACCATTCTCTTAAGACTCAAAGTATGACATAACATACTATAACATCAACAACATCTTGCAGCGGAAAGTAGCTAGACATATGTATGAAGACATATTCTAGACATGTTAACTATTTATTAACAACCCTGGAGACTCCGCTCATTGCAGCACCATCATCACATCAGCTCAACCTGCACATTTAGAAAACATATGCAGGGCTGAGTACAAAAGCACTCAGTGGGCACGTATGCCTAGGTATAAAAATACATGCTTCAAAACTGTAAATTGTCATGCCATCATAAACAGTACAGCAAGGGAGTTTTTCGCTAAAAAGGCCCAAGCTTACTAAGTTCATTTGTGATTCTTAAAGTACGTCTGCAGACTAAGTTCTCTTGTAATCTATCATATCTGGAACTGTGTGCCGGAGAGGTGGCCACCTCTCACGGTCACTTGACCGGCCAACCCGCTAGATGACTCACGGTCACTGGTGTACACTAGCCCTGGCAGGATAGCTATCAACTGCTCAGGACCCGAATTCGATTGCATCATTGGCAAAGCCAAAGCAGATAGATATCATACTAAAATTTAAACATTTTATGGCAAGACAACAGTTGTAATATTTTCCAGTTCAAAGATTTGTAACGAAATAACTTGTTCAAAGGTAGCATTAAACTCGTTTGATAGATATATAAAACTGAAATTAACAGTTAAATCATCTCATGCATTCATTCGTATAAGAGGCCTACGACACGCAGGGGATCTCTATATACGTATAGTAAAAGTAATGCCCACCTGATTGCAGTGTTTTGCTACTTAAGACAATGATTCTCTTTCCTTAGCGCGATAGGTTACTCAGACGCTTTTGTTTATTTGAACCTTTGATAACACGAAAACATGTGTTCGAGTGAATAATAGAAAAGATAACAACAAATGCAGTGAATCACTATTCACTCATTTCTCTAACTACCCATATTTCCTTAAACAACTATATCTAACTCATATACAATCGTTCTTCCTTTATCAAAATATTTCATGTACCTTTGAGGATGTAGGAAATTCCATTTTATATTATTCATTTATTTATCTATTATAAATAAAGAATAATTCTATAAACATAAAACGTTTTCCTTTTCCCCATTTAATAATGTCAATCACCAATATATATATATATATATATATATATATATACACATCAATAGCTCATTTATAAACTAAAAGTGATATTTTATCAACAATAAAACTTTAAAATTCTTAATAGGAATTATTTTGAATCATTTCCATCTCAACAAAACTGTATAGATTCAACTTCAACTAATAAACTGCTTTTACTCCGAACTCGTATGGAGTCGAATTTTATATCAATAGAAACCTCTTTGAGTCTAGTTTAATTGAAAAAAAAGTATGTTGAAAAACTCCAAGTAGTTTAAGAGATATAGCGATTTTCCCATCGCCTACCAGATTCGGCAGTTTCTGCCAACTGAAAGTCCAGATTTTTGAAAAAATAGAAAACGTTACCTGAATGAGCTCAAATTTTATATGCAGATAGATAACGCATATAAATTTATACCATAAAAATTTGAGAGCTAAATATCAACATATGGTTACTGAAATAGTTAACTTAATCATCTGCCTCACGACAGTTTCAACAGATACGGGCAGTAGACTTCTCAAATTTTAAAAGGGTAGTAAACGAAGTTCAAATAACATGAAACTTTGAACAAATATTCACCACACTCCCATCTATACCCCAGAAATTTCCCATAATATAATAGAAACGGGAATGCATCGAAATAAGGGCGTCAACTTACCCTTGTCCAAGTGAGCACTAATGGAAGTTGTCCGTCGGGGGTTTTCCGGTCGTCGTTCCGCGATGGTGTTTAGCCGCGAAGGTCTACTACTTAGTTTTCCTCGTGCGAGGTAGATCAGGCTACACAACGGTGGTTTCTCGATCCTTTTTCGTCGTAAGGATAGTGAGAAACGAAGGCCGTAAGTTGGCCGGTGGCTAAGTCGGGAATTCGACGTTGGCCGCCGAAGGATATTGCGGCCTTTGGTCAGGAAAATATAGAGAAGGCTTCGGCATTTCGATTGTTGGGTTTGGTAGCCTGAAGATGGAGGAACGAGTACACGTTCTCGGTTCAGAGCCTAGTGGCCGGTCGGCGAAGAAACAGCCCGGCGAAGGGAGCTCACTTGAGCTCTTGCAAGTAAGAAATTTAAAAAAAAATTCTTCTAAACTCTCTCTTGCCTCACACCTCTTGCTGCACTTCTATTTAACAAAGGGAGAAAAAAAAAAAAAAAAAAATACAGTGTTTACAACACTCACAACACTCAACTCACAACCCGTTATACCCCGAGAAAATTTCTATCTAATTTTCTCACACCAAAAGCTTCTAACTAAGCTTTTGTCTCAAACCCTCAAACTCTCGTATTTGAGATTTTACTTCAACTTACTCTTGCTCTCTCTAACAGAAAGAAGTATTTTCTGCTTTGGTGTGTTTTTAAACTGCTGTGAATCCTAGCAATTTATAGGCAAAATTGGAATAGTGTTACTGTAGCAAAGGTTGAAAAAATCATGTAGCAAAACTGGAATACGTGAAAGTCCAAAGCAGCCAAAATTTTCTGCAAACCACCAACTTTTTTTTGACAAATTGTTAGCACCAACATTTTGACTAACAAGGGAATAGTGTAGGAATTGATGTGTTGGATGAAAAATCGAGACATACGTGTAGTGCCGTGATCTAGTTTCTCCTAGTTCCTGTAATAATTCTCCAATTCTCGTTTAATAAATACTCGTCGTATTTATATAAATTAAATCCTCAATCTTGAGATTTAATACGTGAAAGTCGAAATTAATTCGCGACTTAGTACTAAACATATAAAGCGTGAAATAATAAAATTATTATTAACATAAACTCGAGTTATAATTCTAGCAATTCGATTTAAATAACACGATTTATGAAATCGGTTATAAATGTAAAATTTCTAATGCTAGTGATTTAATCAACTGGTAATGCAAAGTTTCAAATGTGTAGCTAAACCAAAAATTTAATTATTGGTTTGATTCATGACTGAATATTAAATCGCAGCTCTGTATCTCTTATACAGACTTGCTGAAATAATATTATCTGAATAAAATAGTCACAATAAATAATTAAAAGAATTTTATAACTAATGCACATGTTTAATCTAATATATATTTAAAAGAGCGGGGCATTACATACTACCCCCCTTAAAATAAATTTCGTCCCGAAATTTGCATACCTGGTATTCTAGCTTGTGATACTAGTCATTCGTTTCATTCATCTCTTTTGTAGCCTTTTCCATCCTGTGATGGTTCCACTACATGACGAGAACAACATTATTGCCTCGTAACACTTGAACCTTGCAATCTAGTCACTAAACTGATTTCTCTTAAGCCCTGAGCTTGGACTATCTCATCTTTCTTAATCACATACTTTCTTAACTGCGAGACGTAATATTCAGTGTATACATCCACAATCCTCCACTAACCATTAGTGCACTATTCCTGACTTTCGTGAATCCTTTCGTTTTTATTATTCTTGAGGCGAGACACATTTTCTCACCAATATCCATTTTCATTTCGTGCTTTCATAATCCTTTCTTGCAATTCACACTTAACTATTGATGCAACTACACAGCTTGATATTGTCTCCGGATGGTGAACAATTACTAAACCGAATAAGGCAATCACCAATCAGTACTTCATATTTAGTGGTGAAACATCTTATCTTAATTTCCAATTGATGGTACCATCATAAATCTTCACTAATTCGAATCGTCTCTGTTGTCTTACATTGAAATTTCTTTGCTCGAAAAAGCACTTCAAATTCTTGTCAGCTATAAGGACCTCACACTTAACTCCGTAGAGATAGTATCTCCAAATTTCCAACACGTGCACAACCACAACGAGTTCTAAGTCATAAGTCAAGTAATTCAACTTTGGGGCTAATGAGACATAGTGCTCAAGTTCTCTGAAGTTTAAAACAAATACTTGCTTCCTATTGATGGAGCTTTTGACACTTTAGCCGAAGCAATCACCCTTCTAGTGTGAGGTTGTTGGCTTTGAGGTTGGGTTGGATCTTAAGTCTTATTCTAAAGTTCTTTTTCTATTCTCGAATTTTTCTGTTGTTTTCTTCATTCCATTTTCTTTCCTTCACCACATCTTGAGGTGGTGTATATCCAGATTGTGTCGGAGTCTTCCCATTCTCCCTTGGTAGCAGTGATTCGATGGTGAGAGTCTTGCTCGTTGGTTGCTCCTACGTAATATTTCTTTGGCTTGGTAGGGGAATTGAATATCTCATGACGCCATTCGTTTGCGAACTCCTTCACGCGTTTCTCATAAGTGTCCACCACATTCGTCCTGAAATTTTGTTGAAAACTCTATCATACTAGTTATCTGTCCTGGTTCTCCACTTGGGATTTCAGAAGTTGCTTTGTTTCTACCGACTATCGGTCAAAAGATAGGTTGATACTTAGTGTATCTTTCTAACTGTGAGAATATCACCTTCTAGTACTTCGAGAACTGACAGCAAACTAAGTCATTCTAGTCATTACTGTGCTTATCGTGGTAAAATAAGATCTTATTGTGACAACTACATAGTGTGAGTCTATACATTGGGATGACGCCCTACTCAAGGTCAAAATCCTAATTGACGATCACCGAGATCTTAGTTATATGGGCTGACCAGACCCAGCACAATGAATCACTCAGTCAAGTGGGAGCTTCGCCCCCAATCATGTCAACTTCTTATCTCTTATAAAGCTCTAAGTCAACTTCTAACTTAAAGCACTTACTAATAAGTGTTTCATCATAAGTTATTGATACCATGAAAGTCCATTCTATGTTGTTCTAGCCAAGCTATCATGACTAACATCATAATCATAAGCAACATAAGTTCTTATGTGAAAAACTTAATCTCACCGCTATTGAAATAGCTCAAGTGAATCCTTAGTCTTAAAGCATTGCCTCTATGTTGTAACATCTCTATGTTAAACATTTCTATTTTACCAGTTTTTACTTAAATCGATCAAGCGGTGCTATCACGATTAACATTCTCAAAGCATTCTTGGGTGGTACTCAAACGGTTTGTAAGAGGACCCATTATTCTAATCGTATAGGCAGCTAGCCTAAAACGACAACATAAAGCTTTTTCATTCATTCATACATACATACTTCTGTTTCTTTTGAAACCTTAACATATATGGACATTTAATGTCCCTTTCATGAAAACTTTGCTTATGCCGGAAAGATTCAAGGAATCTAACTCGACCATACATACATACATACATTGATTCGTTAAGGGCTCGGGTTGTCCCAAACACGAAATACATTTATTGAGTCGTTATGGGTTCGGGTAGTCCCAAACACGACAAAAAGCATTCACATAGCATCGTAAACATAAGGCGCACATTTTCTTGAAAAACTTTCATAACATCTGAAATACATATATGTATATTTTTGAAACTATTATCGTACCTTTGTTGCGGCAGTGTGACGGCGAGCTGAGGGTTACTGACATTCTTAGAAGTCTAGAGATACTATTCTAGACTCGACATCAAAACTTATGATTATCAGAGACATGAAAGGAAACTTATGCTCTATCTCATATTCTATCTCCTTACTCAACTCTATATAAACTCTCCACTCATCTCAAATCCTTAAGTTCAAGGATAGGTTTCAAGAAAATCATGGTTCCAAGTCTCGATTTGTCTCTCATATAAGGCTCGTCTAATCTCATTCAAACACATAGACAACACAATCACCTAAGGCCCATAAGAAAACACAATCAAACATTATCAAAACATGCTTTGTTTTTACATTGACTCAACTTCAAAATCTAACCTGTTCTGACTCCGACACCTCCTGGACTCGAGACTCATACCAAAAGAAAGATCTTCGAGTCTAGTTTCATATAAAAAAGTAGAGTCAAAAACTCCAAGTATTGTAGGAGATATGACTGTTTTACTACAGTCTACCATATTCGGTAGTTTTGAGCAATCGAAAACTTGGATTTTTGAAAAATAGTAAACGTTGTCAAACTGGGATCAACTTTGGTGGATATCTAGATAACACTATAAGGTTAATACCATAAAAATTTTGAAATCTAGATCACACAGGAAGCTACTGAAATGAATGACTCTTTCTTCTGTTCTCTGAAATTCTCGGTAGTAATGTGCAGTTTAGGTTTTGTATTTTATAAAAATAGTAAACGAAGTCCAAATGACTTGAAATTTTACCGGTGTGCTTAAGACTCATGTAGAGATTTGCTATAAAATTTTCAAAGCTATTAGACATCTAAAAAACCATCGATCACAGTAGGTCAGTAGGCCTACGAAATTCACCAAAATGTCATCTCAAACTCTTAAATGCTCAACCCAACATCCTTCAATGAAAACCAATCAAAGCTCATTTTAAACACATATAGCACTTGAAAACATTCAAGCACATTATAATACTCATCATACTCAATCTTGACTCTCTTCTTACATCATAACCTCAAATCTTAAGTAAAACATTTCAACGAACGCATCATTAAAATTCTCTTCTCATTTTCGTGCTCAAAATTACTCAAATACTCAAACATGATCTCATTCATCATATAAATCATTATACACATATAGATTCCCTTTTATCATGTAAACTAAACTCTAATGAAACTTCATGTATTATCATAAAACTCTTAATAAAACATGACAAACTTTCACATAATGGTCATAAAGCAATTAGACCTCATTTTATCAATCATCGACTTCTCAAAATATGAAAACTCAAAAACTCATACAAACTAAACTAAGTCAGAAATTTCTTAGCCAACAAAAGACTTACTCAAACATAATTATACACTAATATCATGCTCAAATACATATATCTTAAGCCAAAATCACTTAAATAACACATAGGCAAAAAGTCCTGATTTTTATTAAAGTAAACTCTTTGAAATTTAATAAACACACATGATACCTTAATCCATTCATAGATCTATCAATCTTAGCCAATTAATCACACATATAACCCATCAATTTACAAATTAGAGCATAGATACACATATCCCTAATTTTATTAAACTAACTCATACCAAAATCATCAATTGACATCATATACTCAATTTACTCCCTCCTTAGAATAATGTCTACGTTCCACATAGGCATTAAGTGCAAGGTTCTTGTTTTCATCGTTAGTGGTCCTAACTCAAATTCTAATTTAGAAATCATGTGAGAAACTGTAGTAGCTCTTCCTACAGAAGTGATTACTCTCAACTTGGGACTAGCTCGTTTTGGTTCGAGTTTGAAGGTAACATGCTTCAAACACTTAAAGAATGCAAGGCTCCTGCATTAAACAGGATTCTAACTGGTGCATCCAATATCTTGCCCATACTACCTTAAAGTCCTGCCTTAAACCAGCACTTAAAACTCAAACATCTCTTCATCAGTATCCATCTTCTGATGAGCGAACGTGATAGCTCACAGAGTTCTCAATTATACTCTACAATCGATTTCTTTCCTTGAATCAAACTTCGATAATAAGTCTCTCGCTGCTTACTGTACTCCTCGGTACATATTTCTCAAGAGTAGCCTTGAATTGTTCTCAGGTGTAGTTTACCAGTTGCTCGGGTGTTAAAGTCCTCTGACGTGCCTCTCACTAGTCTTATACATCAAGAGAATCTACTAGGATAACTCAAAAGTTGTAAGAGTTCAACCCTAGAATGACATCAAAACAAATTGTTTCAAGAGACTCAAATGAATGACCAGAGGGTAGAATGAAGTAACTACCAGGTCGAACAAAAATGACCTAGAGTAAGAACCCATCTGGCTTTTCAACCGAAAGTTGAAACACATGGGTTTATAAACCCAAAACACGTCTACTGAGATTTGGATCATGCGGACTGGCCAGGTCCAACATAATCACTCCCCAGTCACACGGGATATACTATCCCGAACTTGGAAATTCTGTGTCTTCTAAACCCTCATAATACTATACATAACAAAACTTAAGTTGATACCAGCAAGCTAAAAGCTTAAACTCAGGGTCCTATGTTCTAGACTCTTGTTTCGAAAGTTCAATATTTTTCGACTCTCCTTTCATGTTGCGGTGGTGGTGGCGGAGTATTATCCCGCCTATCCTTCACATCACACTCTTGATGATATCTTTGAGGCATTTTTTTTTTGAAATCACAAAAGGAAAACTCAACTCGACCAACGCTCTAAGCATCCTCGAAACTCAAGTTCAATTTACTAACTCAACTTTAAGGAAACCTTCACGGTCACCTTAACATTCATCTGTAAGGCAATAAGCACTCACGAAATGCTAACAAAAAGACCACTCTGGTCAACCTAATATATATCCATCAGTAGAATGCCTCTTTTTAGAGGACTTACATAAAGGGGTTATATAAACCCTACAAAAACCATAGTATCTATCGTAATGTCCCTTCTAAACCGACACCATTAATGGTGCTATGTCTCAGTTTGGACTTCCTACGGTAATTGTTACCAGTTAACTCATCTAGTTGCTACTTTAGCACACTAGGAACATCCATCTATTTAACATCAGTAGGGTACTATATTCGCATGCTTATCTATCAGCATGTCAAAAGCTCAAGTATCAATATCTCCTAAGTAAGTTATATACATCGCAATATAATTGAAACTAATCAAAAACAAGGGTGTACTGCTCATACTCTCAAGATCATCCTTAGCTCTAGCCTACATCGGCTTCTCTTCTCATTCTCATCAACTCTAGCCCTCCTTGGCTACTTCTCATCCTTTCAACCCTAGCCTTCCTTGGCTCTTTCTCATCCTTTCATAGTCTATGAACATGTGTTTGAAAATCTGCTAGGGTATCTCTGTACCACATACTGTACGCCTCGTCCTCGTATCCGATCTTCCCTGAGTTCGACCTCACAACAGTCCACTTTCGTGCAGTGCCAACAGTCCTGGCCAACCTATAAGGAGAACTTAAAGGTGACTCTAGGAACTAACTCTACTTGGCTCCAGCAACAGAAATAAACAAAACATAACTTAGCAAAACTCCTACTAAGTAGTACTGTTATCTTAAAACTCAAGCTCAAAACATCTAAATTCTCATCTCGTCCCATCTTTACTCAGTAGGGATCTCTCTAAACAATGATATTAGATCCCTTAATCTAAATCATCGTGACTCAGTAAGACAACTCAACAATTTTCTCTCAAAGCCATCTCCAAAGACTATGGCTCATGATACCTCCTCAAGTACCATTAAGGTTGCGTGAGCAAAACTCGCGTCACAAAACAACTCAACATATCGTACAATATCTCATTGCAGCATGCTAATAACTCATCATTAATCATGCTATTATACTCAAGCTCATAACTCAAACTCATAACTCAAACCAACAAGTACTTAAAGCAATTGCTAATTCTCTCAAGCTTTAGCTCTAAGTTCTCATTTCATCCTTCTACTTAGAAAAAAATCTCTCTTAACAATGACATTAGATTCCTTCATCTAAATCATCGTGACTTATCACAATTGCTCAAACAATTCTCATCACAAAACATCTCAAATACATCACATCATAACTCATAATTATGCATCCTCAATCATATAACATCATATGATATAAACGCTCTCATGATTCATCATGTAACGTCAACATATGCTCTTCAAAATTTAATGTCAAATAAACTTTGAAATTTTACATACCTCGTTGAGTCTGGTGTGATGGTGCGCTGAGCTCACGATTGTTAATAACTATTAGTCTAGTGACTCATTCTAGACTAAACTCAAGACTTATAATTCAGAGCTTTCCTTCGCTCTGATACCACTTTGTCACAGCCCGCCCTAACTAAGGATAGTTAAGCCGAGTGATCTACGACTAGGGATGGGGTTAAAGAAGAAGGGGAAGAAAAGGGGCGTCATTTATAGCCGTAAAACTTACTCATCTTAATAAAACTCGTCATTTTTATTCATGAATACTCAATTGAAAAATAGTCTATGAAAGACAGCATAAAACTTAATTAATATCATTAATCAAGTTATACATCATATGAAACCATTCTCTTAAGACTCAAAGTATGACATAACATACTATAACATCAACAACATCTTGCAGCGGAAAGTAGCTAGACATATGTATGAAGACATATTCTAGACAGGTTAACTATTTATTAACAACCCTGGAGACTCCGCTCATTGCAGCACCATCATCACATCAGCTCAACCTGCACATTTAGAAAACATATGCAGGGCTGAGTACAAAAGCACTCAGTGGGCACGTATGCCTAGGTATAAAAATACATGCTTCAAAACTGTAAATTGTCATGCCATCATAAACAGTACAGCAAGGGAGTTTTTCGCTAAAAAGGCCCAAGCTTACTAAGTTCATTTGTGATTCTTAAAGTACGTCTGCAGACTAAGTTCTCTTGTAATCTATCATATCTGGAACTGTGTGCCGGAGAGGTGGCCACCTCTCACGGTCACTTGACCGGCCAACCCGCTAGATGACTCACGGTCACTGGTGTACACTAGCCCTGGCAGGATAGCTATCAACTGCTCAGGACCCGAATTCGATTGCATCATTGGCAAAGCCAAAGCAGATAGATATCATACTAAAATTTAAACATTTTATGGCAAGACAACAGTTGTAATATTTTCCAGTTCAAAGATTTGTAACGAAATAACTTGTTCAAAGGTAGCATTAAACTCGTTTGATAGATATATAAAACTGAAATTAACAGTTAAATCATCTCATGCATTCATTCGTATAAGAGGCCTACGACACGCAGGGGATCTCTATATACGTATAGTAAAAGTAATGCCCACCTGATTGCAGTGTTTTGCTACTTAAGACAATGATTCTCTTTCCTTAGCGCGATAGGTTACTCAGACGCTTTTGTTTATTTGAACCTTTGATAACACGAAAACATGTGTTCGAGTGAATAATAGAAAAGATAACAACAAATGCAGTGAATCACTATTCACTCATTTCTCTAACTACCCATATTTCCTTAAACAACTATATCTAACTCATATACAATCGTTCTTCCTTTATCAAAATATTTCATGTACCTTTGAGGATGTAGGAAATTCCATTTTATATTATTCATTTATTTATCTATTATAAATAAAGAATAATTCTATAAACATAAAACGTTTTCCTTTTCCCCATTTAATAATGTCAATCACCAATATATATATATATATATATATATATATATATATATATACACATCAATAGCTCATTTATAAACTAAAAGTGATATTTTATCAACAATAAAACTTTAAAATTCTTAATAGGAATTATTTTGAATCATTTCCATCTCAACAAAACTGTATAGATTCAACTTCAACTAATAAACTGCTTTTACTCCGAACTCGTATGGAGTCGAATTTTATATCAATAGAAACCTCTTTGAGTCTAGTTTAATTGAAAAAAAAGTATGTTGAAAAACTCCAAGTAGTTTAAGAGATATAGCGATTTTCCCATCGCCTACCAGATTCGGCAGTTTCTGCCAACTGAAAGTCCAGATTTTTGAAAAAATAGAAAACGTTACCTGAATGAGCTCAAATTTTATATGCAGATAGATAACGCATATAAATTTATACCATAAAAATTTGAGAGCTAAATATCAACATATGGTTACTGAAATAGTTAACTTAATCATCTGCCTCACGACAGTTTCAACAGATACGGGCAGTAGACTTCTCAAATTTTAAAAGGGTAGTAAACGAAGTTCAAATAACATGAAACTTTGAACAAATATTCACCACACTCCCATCTATACCCCAGAAATTTCCCATAATATAATAGAAACGGGAATGCATCGAAATAAGGGCGTCAACTTACCCTTGTCCAAGTGAGCACTAATGGAAGTTGTCCGTCGGGGGTTTTCCGGTCGTCGTTCCGCGATGGTGTTTAGCCGCGAAGGTCTACTACTTAGTTTTCCTCGTGCGAGGTAGATCAGGCTACACAACGGTGGTTTCTCGATCCTTTTTCGTCGTAAGGATAGTGAGAAACGAAGGCCGTAAGTTGGCCGGTGGCTAAGTCGGGAATTCGACGTTGGCCGCCGAAGGATATTGCGGCCTTTGGTCAGGAAAATATAGAGAAGGCTTCGGCATTTCGATTGTTGGGTTTGGTAGCCTGAAGATGGAGGAACGAGTACACGTTCTCGGTTCAGAGCCTAGTGGCCGGTCGGCGAAGAAACAGCCCGGCGAAGGGAGCTCACTTGAGCTCTTGCAAGTAAGAAATTTAAAAAAAAATTCTTCTAAACTCTCTCTTGCCTCACACCTCTTGCTGCACTTCTATTTAACAAAGGGAGAAAAAAAAAAAAAAAAAAATACAGTGTTTACAACACTCACAACACTCAACTCACAACCCGTTATACCCCGAGAAAATTTCTATCTAATTTTCTCACACCAAAAGCTTCTAACTAAGCTTTTGTCTCAAACCCTCAAACTCTCGTATTTGAGATTTTACTTCAACTTACTCTTGCTCTCTCTAACAGAAAGAAGTATTTTCTGCTTTGGTGTGTTTTTAAACTGCTGTGAATCCTAGCAATTTATAGGCAAAATTGGAATAGTGTTACTGTAGCAAAGGTTGAAAAAATCATGTAGCAAAACTGGAATACGTGAAAGTCCAAAGCAGCCAAAATTTTCTGCAAACCACCAACTTTTTTTTGACAAATTGTTAGCACCAACATTTTGACTAACAAGGGAATAGTGTAGGAATTGATGTGTTGGATGAAAAATCGAGACATACGTGTAGTGCCGTGATCTAGTTTCTCCTAGTTCCTGTAATAATTCTCCAATTCTCGTTTAATAAATACTCGTCGTATTTATATAAATTAAATCCTCAATCTTGAGATTTAATACGTGAAAGTCGAAATTAATTCGCGACTTAGTACTAAACATATAAAGCGTGAAATAATAAAATTATTATTAACATAAACTCGAGTTATAATTCTAGCAATTCGATTTAAATAACACGATTTATGAAATCGGTTATAAATGTAAAATTTCTAATGCTAGTGATTTAATCAACTGGTAATGCAAAGTTTCAAATGTGTAGCTAAACCAAAAATTTAATTATTGGTTTGATTCATGACTGAATATTAAATCGCAGCTCTGTATCTCTTATACAGACTTGCTGAAATAATATTATCTGAATAAAATAGTCACAATAAATAATTAAAAGAATTTTATAACTAATGCACATGTTTAATCTAATATATATTTAAAAGAGCGGGGCATTACACTGTAATAGACTAGAACTTTTTCGAACTCAAGTGTTCGAGTTCATGCTATTAGTTAGTCTGAAGACTGCAACTGAGGAAAGCTGAATAGACAAGTCAAGATGTATCAATATTGACTGAATGAGAGCTTCACTGAACTATCAGTGATGACTAATGCGTTAATGCAGAGCAAATGGAATTAGCGGACTGATACTCCTGATAAGTATCAGTTGACATTCTTCATCGGACTGATACTCTGAAGATAGCATTAAATGCTCCTGCAGCCGCTTTAAATGCAGAGATTTTAGGGATCGTTCTTTCTCTGCAGATAGTTCCTATTTGATGCAACATGTCTCAGAGATACCCTACCGGATGTACTGTGAGACGTCATTCTACACCAAAACAAGAACCTCAAAGATTACGGACTCAGCCAGATTCAAATCTACTCTCACAACGGCAGAAATCCTGAAGTTCATCTCTCCAACGGATCTATTCAAGACTTCGCCTATAAATAGAGCTCGAGGAACACTGCAATCTTCACCGATTCAAACACACAAGCTGAAATTGTGCCAAAATTGCAACTCATCCTTCAACTGCTATCAGAAGTTTGAATCGAAGAAGAGAATCATCAAAGCATAAATCAGATCACTGATTACATATATTCTCTTAGTTCTTAGGCAAATCCTTGTGATGAGGACTGGAATACTCATCAGCGCTGTGCTTAGTAATCCAAGCCTATTTTACCTTGTTATGATTATTGTTATTATTATTACAAAAACTAACAGCGCAGGTACGATCGAATATCTTAGATAAAAGAGTAAGAAATCCACCTAAGTAGATGGAGTGAAGAATGATTGCACAAAGAAACCTTCCCACGCAGCCAAGGTGCCTTCCTGCGCAGCCAAGAAGCTTGCCCGCGCAGCCACGCAGCCAAGAAACCTTCCCGCGCAGCCAAGAAACCTTCCCGCGCAGCCAAGAAGCTTGCCCGCGCAGCCACGCAGCCAAGAAACCTTCCTGCGCAGCCAAGAAGCTTGCTTGCGCAGCCACACAGCCAAGAAACCTTCCCGTGCAGCCAAGAAGCTTGCCCGCGCAGCCACGCAGCCAAGAAACCTTCCCGCGCAGCCAAGAAGCTTGCCCGCGCAGCCACGCAGCCAAGGTGCCTTCCTGCGCAGCCAAGAAGCTTGCCCGCGCAGCCACGCAGCCAAGAAGCTTGCCCGCGCAGCCACGCAGCTAGGATGCCTTCCCGCGCAGCTACGTATGATAGTTCAACTTCGGGAATAGGACCGTTGTACTGAGTTTTGGGCCCAATTGACTAGATGAGTGGGCTTTTAGAATTAGGGTTTGCTCACAAACTATAAATAGCACATCTATTGGAAAACTGGAGGATCAATTCATTCGAGCAACACACTTGTAATATGTAAATACTCTCAATATAGTGAAACCAACGAAGAACTCCCGTGGATGTAGGTCTTGACGACCGAACCACGTAAATCCGTGTGTCGTTTACTGTTTTCTAGTTTCTAGTTTAGGTGTTGGTGATTCCATGCTTCACCACCTTGTATTACCCAAAGCCTAAGATTCTGATTACTTGAGAGTCTGTTCTCAGTAATCCTAGTTCGAAGAATCCAAATTCCTTTTCAACCGAGAGAAAAGAGAGTTGGAGTGGTTGTTGTTTAGTACCGTTAAACTAAACAGTTCGGTAACTTTGGCACCTAGAAAGCCAAGAGGGAGTTCAGACCAAGGGTTCTGTCTCCAAAGACCTTAGCAACACGCTGATCGGACAAGAGAGTGTCAGGGCGTGCTAAGTGTAAAATCCAACCAAGAGTGGTGTTGGAAGGTTTGCTATGCACCTCAACGCATTAGCCCAGAGTCATTGTCAGATTGATCAACTGACCGTGGAGTAGGAACTTTGTTTCTGAACCACGTAAAAATTCTTGTGTTTTTTCTGCTTTCAGTTATTTCATTTTGCGCTCTTGTTGATATCTACTAAAACTGATTAACTGAAAAGCGTAACCAAGAATTTTATTTATGTCATTCTCGTTAAAGGCTAATTGAACTAAGTTTATTTTCCGTTGCCTGTGTTATCAGTCTTACTGATAAATCTTCGGATAATCAGTAAGAGTCATAACACATCTCTGCTTTCGTTCAAGTTGATTGAAGCATTATTTGGACTAAAGTTATCTGACTAACTCAGATAACTGAAGTCATCCACTGATTGTTTCATCAGTATCAGTCACTAGCCTATTCTTTTAAAAACTGTTATTGTTCACTATTATTCTCATAAATCAGTTTTTCGAAAAGAATTACCCTACAGGTGTATTCCCCCCTACACCTGTTCAGAGACCCTCCGGGACCCCAACAATTGGTATCAGAGCAGGTTGTTCGCAAGAACAAGCTGCTTTGACCCGGTTCTACTGAACTAGATCCTTTTAAGAGGGTTTTAAAACTTTTAAAGTTTTTCTCTTCTCCAACGTGCTTTGTGCTCCTTATCTATTTTTCTCTGTTTCTATCATGGCTTCTAACCCTGGCAGTGCATCATCCCTTCTGATATTTTCGGTGGGGAATTACAACATATGGAAGTTTCGAGTCAAGAGCTACCTCAAAGCTCACCACTACAGAATGTGGGAAGTCATCACCGATGGTCCAATCATCATCTGGACAACGGAGAAGGTTGTACCAGTGGATGTCACCAAGGACCCGTATAACGAAGTAAGGATCAAATCAAAATCAGATTTCACCACAAAAGAAAAGAAGCTGGATGAGCTGGACAACCACTCCAAAAACATCATCCCCGACAATGTACCAGACAAACACATCGCTAAGCTAATGAAATGTGATACTGCAAAGGAGATGTGGGAAACGCTCAAGAAAATGTGCGTCAGATCATAAGAGATTCTAGATAACAAGCTGTCACTCGCTTGTCAAAAATTAGATTCATTCAAAATGCTGAAGAATGAATCAGTCGAAGAAATGGAGTACAGATTCAATCAACTACTGAACGAGATTCAGTCAATGTCAAAGGACAAGTACAATCAACGAGACATCAATCTCAAAGTCATTCGCGCTCTCCCATTAGGAGATTGGCAGATGTATGCAGTAACCCACCAGCACAAACCTGGTTTCAACCATCTGCCAACTGAAAAATTGTTCTCCGATCTCAAAGCTAATGAGTTCGACATCAACAAGAACAAACCAGGCGGATCAGATGAAGACAAACCTGCATCCTCAAAGAGTGTCGCACTGAAGGCTTCAACAAAGGAAGGCAAGAAATAGTCAAATGAGCCAACTGAACTAAAGCCAGAAGATTTCCTCAATCAATATGCTTTATTGACTGAAAGGTTCAGCAAAATGAAATCCAAATTCTGCAAATACAAAAATAAGTTCCGAAAAATGAACTACAAAGGAAATGAGAGAGAGCATAAATCCAGACACTCCACTGAAAGAAGTGAAGAGAAGAGACCATTCAATGCTAACATGAGAGATGTAGAATGCTTTCAATGCTTAAAGAAAAGGGCACTTCAGAGCTGACTGCCCTGATCTCTCACCCGAAGAACGCAAAAAGCTTCAAGACAAGAGAGATCACAAGTTTGCAAGGAGAAGAGCAATGTTGGCTGGAGATGCTGAAGACTCCGGATCGACATCTACGTCATATATCAGCAATTCCACCAGCTCGGATGATGAGAGTCAAGCACTCATGGCCAAAGACTCCGAAAGCGTGGCTGATAACTTAGGAAACAGCTACGACAACGGATTGAATGGGCATGGGGTAAACTCTCAATCCAGAACTCTTAATACTGATAACTCCTTCATGAATACAAGAGACTTCTCAAAATCTAGAGGTACTTCAACCAATGAAGTTGATGAGTATGAACAGCTCATGACTGAGCATCAAAAGCTGAGAATATTGTTCGAGAAACTCCTGGTTCAAAATTAGAAATTGGAGAAAGAGTTCAGTGAAGATCAGTCAAGGAAAGAGACAATCAAAGTATATTATCCAGACAAGAATTGTCTCGATGATCTGATCTGTTGGAATATTAAACTGAATTAATGCTCCGTTTGCCCGATGATCGTTTCTTGGATTATTATTAATTCATCATACAACGATTAAATCCTAATATGCTCCTATGAATTTAACAGCTGCACACAGGTGTTAGGAAAACTTACTTGAGAATCGGATGCACAAACTGTTGATGATCGTGTCGAAAGAATCTGACTCCAGCTCTGATCTTCTCGACTGTATCCCGCTCAATTCCCAATGTTGGATGGACAACGAGCTATGGAAATTCCCAAGATAGAAAATCACCTCACGTTCTGCGCCTTTCTTTCTGCTCTCAAAACCCTAATTTTTATCAGTGTGTTTTCCTGAGAGCTGACAGCTGTATTTAATAATACAGAAAAGGAGGAGGGGGCGCCAGTTTCTAGTGAGGGCCTAAAATCTGCCCTACTTGGGCTAGGAGACATTGGGCCAGCCCAGGGACCAGATACAAGGAATAAAGATGGGCCTCAAATAAATTAATTTATCTATGGTCAGCCCAGACCATAATTAATTTATAAATATCAGTTCATTCCACTCGAGAACCGATACTGACTTACCCCTTTATTGCCGGTGATGAGTCGGGGCTTGTATTTAGACTTATCAAATCTCCGTATTTAAAATATCCGACATCCATTAATTAATTAGAGCTCTGACAGCTTAAATTAATTAATCTCTTAATAATTCCTTAAGCAGTACCACTCAAACTTTATTATTACGCCTGAACTTAATCAACCTGCAGGGTTTAGCGCAATAAACCTTATTGAGCTCCTTAAGGGGATGTCATTATCCTATACCGGATACAGGTACTAATACAGATAATCAAATATCATATATTAACCGCTATCACCCAAGATACAGAGTACTCGAGTTAGTATATAACTTTCACCCATAGTAAGTCAAAGTGATATACGAATTAATATATATATCTGAATACTTATTAGTATTAAGATTTATAAGTCACCGAGATCTTGATTCTTCACTTAAGTCAGATAGAAGAATACATCTCAAACTGTGGTCCTATCAATACGTAATGACGTACCAGTATAGACAAGTAAGACAAACTACTTCCATCTATACTGCAGCCTAAACCAATAACTTGTCCTAGAGTTATTTCGGCTGTGATCATATTATATCTCTTAAGGTTATTCCAATTATATGGTCTTCTGTGATCTACAACACACCATATAATCTACTTATACAGAGATAAAGAACATACATATGCAATCATGAACACAATCAGATAGGAGATAAGAATAGTGAATACAGGAATCATTGTATACAAGCATAAAGTTCTTGCTTTCAGTATACAAATCCAACAGCTGACTGCCCTGATCTCTCACCTGAAGAACGCAAAAAGCTTCAAGACAAGAGAGATCACAAGTTTGCAAGGAGAAGAGCAATGTTGGCTGGAGATGCTGAAGACTCCGGATCGACATCTACGTCATCTATCAGCAATTCCACCAGCTCGGATGATGAGAGTCAAACACTCATGGCCAAAGACTCCGAAAGCGTGGCTGATAACTTAGGAAACAGCTACGACAACGGATTGAATGGGCATGGGGTAAACTCTCAATCCAGAACTCTTAATACTGATAACTCCTTCATGAATACAAGAGACTTCTCAAAATCTAGAGGTACTTCAACCAATGAAGTTGATGAGTATGAACAGCTCATGACTGAGCATCAAAAGCTGAGAATACTGTTCGAGAAACTCCTGGTTCAAAATTAGAAATTGGAGAAGGAGTTCAGTGAAGATCAGTCAAGGAAAGAGACAATCAAAGTATATTATCCAGACAAGAATTGTCTCGATGATCTGATCAAGGAGAACATCCAACTGAAGACTGAGCTTCAGAAATCAGCAATGGAATGCGAGAGAGCCTCACACGAAATCAAAAGGCTCAACTACAAATTGGAGCAAACAGTTAAGCAATGCATGAAGGAATCTCCAATGATGGACAACTTTCTATCAAAAGCTTTAGTAGAAAGCATTGGAGGAAAAATTACAACTGTTGATAAAGAAAAATGTTAGGTCCGGAGGGTCTCGAATAGGTGTATTGGGGGGGATACACCTATGGGCTATTTTTCTCCTCTAAAACAGAGGGATCTCAAGATAGAGATCAAAATGAAACTTTACAAGCAAACAAAGACACCTGTTGACAGAAAGGAGTTTTGACCAAACAGGGTTGACGACTGATACTGAAACACTCTTCAGTAATGAGTTATCAATTAAGTCACTGGAATTTAACTGATGCACGTTAAGGCTTCAGTCGAGTTTGCTAAAACAGAGATGATATCGCTCTTCCTGACTATCAGAGGATAGATCAGTCAGACTGGTATCATACGCAACGGAAATAACTTTGTTTCGTAATAGCCTCGGTTGAGCACGTTGTTAGTCTTAGGTTTCTCTTTGCAGTTAGTCAGAATTCAGTTTATCAAATGTAAAAACACAAGTAAGAATGTAAAATTGAAAGCTGTAAATAACACAGAGACTTTTACGTGGTTCGAAAAGCGCTTCCTACATCTACGGTCGGTTGATCAGACCAACAATCCACTCCGCAAGTGCTTATTTGGTGCACTGCAAACCGAACCGTGTGCTTGCCGGGTGCACACAACCGTACCACTGAAGATTCCACTCGCGTTGGATTTCTCACTCCTAGCACGACCTTGCACTAGGATCTCACGGAGTCAGAGTACCTTCCTGAACTCCTTTTCACTCAAACACTCGATTCTAACTCGAAGGAAGGTTTGAAATCCTGCCAACTAAACTTCAAAGAACAAGTTCTTTGGAGCTAGTTTGACCTAGGCTTCTGGGTAAACAGATGTTTGCCTAAGGTCTAAGAGAATGTGTGTAATCAGCAGTGACTGATTTTTGGCTTTAGAATTCTCTTCTTCGATTCAAGCTTTGGAAAGTTAGGCTTTGGGCTGAGTCGCAATTTTGGCAGAGCTTCAGCTTGTGTTGTTGAATCGGTGAAGATTGAAGTGATCCTCGAGCGCTATTTATAGGAGAGGTCTTGAATAGATCCGTTGGCGGAGAACGTCTTCAAGATTTCTTCCGTTGGAGAGCTTTTCAAATTTGGGCTGAGGCTTCAATCTTCGAGGTTCCTTGTTTGGTGGGAACGGCTATGTTGAAGAGCAGGAGATGTGACGTCTCTGATAAAGTAGCCACCAAATAGGAATGACCTCTGCAGAGAGGGATGATCCTGAGATCTCTGCATTTAATGCGGCTGTACTTTTTGAGTACGTGGTTTCCTTTGAACGTTGGAAGTTTAGTCCGAGGAAGAATGTTTAACTGATACTTGACTTTAGTATCAGTCCGCTGAATCCACGCGGCATGCATTAAGTAATCAGTTCCGAACTGATTCTTCAACTGATACTTCAGTTGGTATCTTCAGTCTTCAGTCTTCAGAACCGCAAACTAAACTAAAACCGAACTCTAACACTTGAGTTCAAACAGTTCTAGTCTATTACAATTAAGACCTATGGATTTTGGTATCATCAAAACAAGGATTAGGATATTCCATAAAGTTCCCAACAGAAAAGCAATCATGATCCATGATATCACAGAATCACTTGATGATGACACTCCAGAAGAGTCTAAGGATCATGACAAAGAAGAAGATCAGAAAAGAAGAATGATGGTGAACCGGAATGTTCCTCCTCCTCAAAACTACAAACGGTCAAAGGAGGCACCCAATCAGTTTGCCCTTCTAAACAGAATGGAAAGCCGATTTCAGTCAAAATATAGAGAAGGATCTTCCAGACTGAAACAACATCAACATTGTGGAGCAAAGAAGCAACCTATCCCTCATCAGTCCAGGGGGAAGTTTAGGAGCAATCGAAAACTGAAACATGTTCAGTTAAGAAAAGAGCAACAATCACGGAGACAAGGAAATGACGAGTCCAGTCATGCTCAGTTCCAACCTCATCAGTCTTGATACAGACAACCCCAACCTTTTGCTCCTCACCATCAGTCTAGACACCATCAGTCAAGATCAACCCCAGTATTTCAAAGGAGATACACAACTGATCAAAGAAGACCTCCAGTCTACACAAAACCTAACTTATACAAGAAGGAGGATCCAAAGAAGAAGAAGACTCAACCAAGCAAGCTCATGTGCCAACTGAAGTATCGACCACCTCAGCCAGTCGATCAGTCAACCGCAAAAAGGCAGCAACACGACCTATGTTGAAGCATATCTAGGTTCCTAAGGGAACAATTACTAACACTCAAGGACCCAAACATTGATTGGGCACCTAAAATACTTCTTTCTTGGAGGGCAAAACCAGAAAACACAAAAAGAAGGAAGAGGTTAAAGCTCCAATCAAAACGTGGTTTTTGGATAGTGGCTGCTCGAAGCACATGACGGGCTACAAAGAATACCTTAGTCAATATGTTGAGAAAGCTGGATCAAAAGTTGTCTTCGGAGATAACTCGACAGGAGAAACTAAAGGATATGATGTACTCAACATGGGTAACACCAATATCAGCAATGTTAGCTATGTTTATGGACTAAAACATAATCAATTATCTGTGAGTCGATTTTGTGACAGTGGGTTCGCAGTGAAGATCAAGAATGATGAATTCACTATAAAGAACAACCAGAAGAAGGTGCTGCTGAGAGGAATCAGGCAAGGAAATCTCTACGTCGTCTTTTGGAAAGATAGCCCACCTGAAACATGCCTCATCAGCAAGAGCAACTCAGAACTCAACTGGCTTTGGCACAAAAGGCTCAACCACCTCAACTTCAAGACAATCAACAAACTTGCAAAACACTGACTGGTAGAAGGCTTACCTTCTATTGTGTTCCAAAAGACGCAAAAATGTGACGCATGCCAAAGGGGAAAGTAGACCAGAGCCTCTTTCAAGTTAAAATCAGGCCATTCCTCTAAAAGAATACTTCAACTGCTTCACATGGATCTCTTTGGTCCAGTGTCTCCCAGAAGTTACAGTGGTAGAAAATACACCCTTGTAGTCGTAGATGATTACTCACGATATACTTTGGTTATTTTTCTTTACAAGAAAAGCGAGACACTGGAGGAATTGCCAAAACTGATGAAGAGATTAAGTGTTGAGAAGGACAAGAACATCATCAGTATCAGATCAGATAGAGGAACTGAATTCCTAAATTCAGTAATTCAGAATTACTGCGAAGAGAGAGGAATCAGCCATCAGACCTTTGCAGCAAGAACTCCTCAACAAAATGAAGTAGCTGAAAGAAGGAACAGGTCTCTAAAGGAAGCAGCTAGGATGATGTTAGCTGAATCAAAACTCCATTTGAAGTTCTGGGTTGAAGCCATCAACAACGCGTGCTACACTAAGAATCGCTCATTCCTTACCCAAAGACATAGGAAGACTCCTTATGAGCTTTGGAAGAACATGAAGCCAACAATTTTCTATAAGTAAATCCGTGTGTTGTTTACTGTTTTCTAGTTTCTAGTTTAGGTGTTGGTGATTCCATGCTTCACCACCTTGTATTACCCCCCAAAGCCTAAGATTCTGATTACTTGAGAGTCTGTTCTCAGTAATCCTAGTTCGAAGAATCCAAATTCCTTTTCAACCGAGAGAAAAGAGAGTTGGAGTGGTTGTTGTTTAGTACCGTTAAACTAAACAATTCGGTAACCTTGGCACCCAAAAAGCCAAGGGGGAGTTCAGACCAAGGGTTATGTCTCCAAAGACCTTAGCAACACGCTGATTGGACACAAGAGTGTCAGGGTATGCTAAGTGTAAAATTCAACCAAGAGTGGTGTTGGTGGGTTTGTTGTTCACCTCAACGCATTAGCCCAGAGTGATTGTCAGATTGATCATCTGACCGTGGAGTAGGAACTTTGTTTCCGAACCACATAAAAATTCTTGTGTTCTTTCTGCTTTCAGTTATTTTCTTTTGCGCTCTTGTTGATATCTACTGAAACTGATTAACTGAAAAGTGTAACCAAAAATTTTATTTGTGTCATTCTCGTTAAAGGCTAATTGAACTAAGTTTATTTTCTGTTGCCTGTGTTATCAGTCTTACTGATAAATCTTCGGATAATCAGTAAGAGTCATAACACATCTCTGCTTTCGTTCAAATTGACTGGAGCCTTATTTGGACTAAAGTTATCTGACTGACTCAAATAACTGGAGTCATCTATTGATTGTTTCATCAGTATCAGTGACAAACTTATTCTTTTAAAAATTGTTATCATTCACTATTATTCTCATAAATCAGTTTTTTGAAAAGAATTACCCTACAGGTGTATTCCCCCTATACCTGTTCAGAGACCCTCCGGGACCCCAACAAAAGCCTTTTTAAGAAGGCACACATGATCAAGTCTCTCTGGATCAACGAAGCCCTCGGACTATTTCATACAAAAAGGCTTATCAATGTAGAAAAGTTGTAGTCACATCTATTTGTTTTAACTCCCAATTAAAATGAGTAACTAAAGAAAGTATCATTCAAACAGTCGTAAGGTTGACAACATGAGCAAAGATTTCATTGTAATCTACCCCCTTCTTTTGAGTAAATCCCTTAGCTATTAACCTCGTTTTATGCTTCAAAGAGTCATTTTCATGCTTAACCTTAAACAACCATTTGCAATAAATAACATAGTAATCAACACAAGGAGACACAAGAATCCATGTTAGATTGGAAATAAGGGAGTTCATTTAACGTTTCAAAGCTTCAAGCCACTTTCTAAAATACACAGATTTTAAAGCTTCTTAATAGGTATTAGGAGCATTATTGTCTAGGGATTCAGACATTCAAATACATTGAAGACAAGGAGACACAATTCAAATTCATTATACGTTGAAGGAATTTTTGTGGACCTTCTACCTCTATCCCTAGTAAGGTGATAATCTTCCAAATCTTCATTTTCAATAGATATGTTATCATTTTGCACATTATCATCAATATCATGCTCATTTTCATGTAAGTCAAACACATTATCATCAATAACATGCTCATGTTCAATTTCAGCATGCAAATCATTAGAACCATCAACAATGCTTAAATGAGTGGATTGCTCTACCTCACCTTGAGCCATATTAGAAATATGAGCAATTTCATGCTGGGTGGATAAGCAAGGAAAATCGAATTCATTGAAATTTACATCCCCACTAATAACAACCTCAAAACCATGCTCATTTCTATCCCATAATCTATACCCTTTAACATCTTTCAAGTATACTAAAAAAACACATTTTTTAGATTTTGATTCTAACTTATCACTATTTTGATGTTTGAAGGCAGCACAACCAAACACACAATGATTAGACAAATCAATAAATTGACCAGAAAAAACACTTTTAGCGCACTCACCCTTCAAAGGCACAGAATGAGAACGATTTGACCAAATAAGCAGTAGTAAGAATAGTCCCCCCCCCAAATTTCTTGAAATTAAAGCTTGGAAGAGGCCAACATGCTTCTTACTTTATCTAATAAAGTCCTATTCATATGTTCCGCTACCCCACTTTGTTGTGGTGTATAAGGATAACTTTATGTCTCTTGATACCGGATAAAGAGCACAAATCATCAAGTAAAGCATTATAGGTCAAAGAGAGAAGAATTCACAAGAAAAGATGAAAGAAAGAAAGGAAATTGAAGATCTCTCAAGATCCTAGGGCACAAAATGAGGGTTGCAAAAATGGTGTGAGAAATGGGCTTAGGAGTTGAGCCAATTAATCATCAGTACAAAATGACATATTCGAGCCATTTGTCCCAATGTCTTTTGCCCCAAGTGTTTGGTACAAATATGTTATTTCGCACAATTTGTACCAAATATTCGCGCTAATTTTCACACTTCATATCATTCATCCCAACGCTTAGCGCAATAAACATTGGCACGAAAGTTACGAAATAACATATTTAAACCATTCGTACCAAACACTTGGCACGGAAGACATTGGGATTTGGGACGAACGAGACGAAATAGCATATCCGTACCATTTGTTATATTCTCTATTGCGCTAAGTGTTTGGCATGAATGGTGCGAAATAACATATTTGTTCAATTCTTTCCAATCTCAAGTGCTAGTTTTATTATGACAAATATTAGGACGAATGGTATGAAATGCGAAATGTCCTACTCGTACCATTCGTCTCAATATTTGGCACGACCACAGTTGAGACAAATTATTCGAATATGTCATTTCGTACTATTCGTTCCAACACTTGTTAAGAATAATCTTGGGATGAATAGTGTGAAATGGAATATTCATATTATTAGTCTCATATGCTAACGCAAACATGGCTGGTTATCACATTATTAGGGCTGTCTAATTGAGTTTCGGGTTTTGGATAATCTAATAACCGAACCGAAATTCTCGGATTTGGGTATCCAATAACCAAATTTTTTGGGTATTGGATCGGTTTCGGTTAGTGTTTTCTTAAAAATTTCGGTTATCGGTTAACCCGATTAACCGATAACTGATTCGGGTTAACCGAATACCCGAAAATATTTAATTAATTATTTCATATATATAGGGTAAATATCATATTAAACCTTGAACTATTTCCGCTTTATCAAAAATATCCTAAAAGTTTCGAAATGCTCTCTAAACCCTCAAAGTATCAGGATTTTATCAAATCTATCCCAAATCTATTTTCCGGTCACCAGAAATATGACGTGGCTCGTCGGAAATATGACGTGGCTCGTCGAATGACACAGTGTAATTTAAATTCTATTTTTTTTTAATTCATGTCATTTATATTCTATTTTTTAATCCATGTCATTTATACTCTCCCCATCTCTCTCCTGCGTTTCCTCTCCTCCTCTCTACTGTGTCTTTCTATCTCTTCTCCGGTTCACCACCGTCAAAATCCGCAACGAAAAATTTCAACAATTCAAAGTCCCTCAGCATCATGCTGAATTCCTCTGGCAATTGGAAATTGTAGCCGCACATCCCTTAAATTTCGGCGAGCCATTGTCGCCTATTCACCACGCCGTCGCGCCCCAACACCTTGCCGCCGAGAACCACAACTAGTCCAATCGCCTTCGTCTCTGTCAGGGAAGCCAACACGACAAGAATCGAAGACCGCTGTGCTGCAAGGGGCGACCCCCATACCTTGAAGAATTCAAAAGCTCTATCAGAGAGAGAGAGAGAGAGATGATGGAGATGAGTCAGAGGGAGAGAGGCGAGGAGCGGCGGAGGCGGCCAGCCGCTGCTGTCAGCCGGACGTTTGAGAAGGTGGCGATTAGGGCTCGATTTTGAGAGAGGGAGAAAGAGAGATAGTTATGTGAGACAGGAGGCGCCGCGACGTGGTTGCCGATGGCGGCCCTTGCCGGATCTGAGGGAGGTAAGAGGCGACGAGGAGAATGGAAGGGAGTGTGAGGTTTCTGAAGTTAGAGAGAGAGAGACGGTAGAGAATGGGGGGAGGAATGAGAAAGAGAGAGAGAGAGAGTGGAAGATAGAGAGACGGTAGAGAAAGGGGGAGGAAAGAGAAAGAGAGATGGAGAATATGGATGACATGGATTAAAAAATAGAAAATAAATGACATGAATTAAAAAAAATAAGAATTTAAATTACACCGTGTCATCCGACGAGCCACGTCATATTTCTGGTGACCGGAAAATAGATGCGGGATAGATTTGATAAAATCCTGATACTTTGAGGGTTTAGAGAGCATTTCGAAACTTTCAGGATATTTTTGATAAAGCGGGAATAGTTCAAGGTTTAATATGATATTTACCCATATATATATATATTTGTAAAGTAAAAATTAAAAATTTAGAAGTGAGATCAAATGAGAACCCTAAGCTAAGGCCTTCACTTCAGCCGCCTCCAGTTCCTGAACGGCTGAACCCTAAGCTAAGGCCTTCACCCGTCAGTCCGCCTCCTTGAGCCGCCCTCTCCGGACTGTCCGACGCCATCCACCGCCCTCTGTTTGCTCTTTTCCGATTCCAGCCGACCTGCGTGAGCGCGAGTCCAGGCCGTTGGAGTCCATGCCATCGACCGTCTACCGCCCATCCGCCGCTTGGTAAGTCCTCTCCTGAATCTCTTTAAGTACAGATTCGAAAGTTGAAAATTTAGCAACTTAACAATACGAAAGTTGAATTCAGTTTGTTTCTACTATATTTTAGCCAATACTTGATAGATTCTAATTTAATTAAATCCCTAAAATTTGTTTTATGCATTTAGTATGAATATTGATGTGTGTCATCAATTGTGAATTTGTGATTACGCATGCATGAGAAAAATGGTCTATGCAATAGCAGTTTTCGCATCATTTCTGAAATGTGATTGATTTTTTTCTCAGCTCTGAAGTTTGTGTGTTGTTTGCTTATTTTTTTTTTCTTACTTTTCTATGATGGAATATGTTTCCGTATAAAGAGTTATATATATGTAATATGTTGCCGTCATTTTCAGATTGCTGTGCCAAGAAGATTGAATGTTGCTTCATTTTGTTTCATAATATTTTGTTGAATCAGTTTTTTAATTCAGTTCATTTTGTTGCTTCAGTTGAATCAGTTTATTTACACTTTTGTAGATCAAATGGAAGCTTCACAAGCTCATACTTAACAAGCTTCAAATGCACCTCCAAATGGAGAAGAACCCCAATCTCAATCACATACAGAAGCTACTGTTACCACATGAAATAAGAGAAAAACTTCAGAGCAAAGATCCTCTATCTATCAAATTATTTGAATTTAATTTTTTAAATGGGTATTTTGGATACCCAAATAACCGAATCGGGTAACCGAACTCATAAAACGGTTCGGGAACGGTTATTGAAATATGGTAATTTCGGGTTCGGGTAATCGAAATTTTGGGTACGGGTGACCGAACCCGAACCGTTCGACAGCCCTACACATTATCATTCTTTTGTTGATTTGTATAATTCTTTAAAGAATGCTATACTTTGAATTTGAAAATAAGGCATTAATTCAGATCTATGACTGACTTTACTAGAATGTGAAAATATGTATTTTATCGAATCCCAAAATTTTGAAGGATTGTAGTAAGATATTTTTTTTTCTTGTTGATAAGTCATGAGGGTGAAGTTTATACCTCTATGTTTACTCTTAATAACAAATAATATCATCTTCCATCGCTAAAATGCATATACAATTAATAATAGTACAAGTTTTAAGAAATTAATTAAATATGTTATAAGTGGAATAAAAGTCTCACTTTTATTATAATCATAAAATTAATGAATTAGTGAGTTGTAAATATGTTGGGGTCCCGGAGGGTTGACTAACAGGTGTATGGAGGAGAGGGGAGGAATACACCCGTGGGCTATTTTTCGCAAATCAAAAGAAACTTAACCAAATTTCAGTTTGAAATAGGGTTGTAGACTGATATTGAAGATACTACAGTAATGTGACATCAGTCGAGCACTGGACTTAACTGATATCTAAGTAAAGCTTCAGTCTAGTTTGTAAAATAGAGTAGAGTTATTAATCTCTCTAACTAACTGAAGAGTCGTCAGTAAGATTAATAACTCAGCAGCGGAATTTAAATTTAATACGAATAGCCCTTAGAAAATATTTGTCACTTGTAAAATCCTCAGTTACACTTTTCAGTTAATCCGGTTCAGTTGAAAACAGTTTGACACAAGTAAGAAAATAACTGAAAGCAGATAAAGAACATAAGGATTTTTAACGTGGTTCGGAAACATCTTTCCTACATCTACAGCCACATTATTTGTCTGACAAACACTCTGGGCTTATTCTTAAAGGTGTACAGCAAACCTACCAATCCACTCTGAATTGGGTTTAACACTTAGCACGCCCTGACACTGTCGTGTCCAATCAACTAATGCTAAGATAATTGAAGCCAGGACCTTTAATCTGAACTCGCTGGATCTTGATAACCGTCTAGTTTAGTTTTCTGGTACTAAACAACAACCACTTTGCTTATCAGGTGCCAAGGGACCGAACTGTTTAGTTTGCTGGTACTAAACAACAACCACTTGGCTTATCAAATGCCAAGGAACTGATCTGTTTAGTTTAACGGTACTAAACAACTGCTGAGTTCGGTCTTTAGTCTCGAACTCTATTACAAACACTCTTCTCTCAGAAAGAAAAAGGTTATGTAATAACCAACTAGGATTACTGAGAACATGCTCTCAAGTAATCATTAACTAGGCTAAAGATATATCTATTGATTGCCTAGAGATTCTAAGAGAGTTCTTGTAATCAGCCATTCTGATTGTATGATCTCTGTGAAAGATATTTTATGGACTAGATTAGGATATATTTGATATATTCTAATAGTCTAATTAATTAGTAAATAGTTGGACTATTGGATTAATTAAAGACAAAAGAAAAGCCCAACATGTTTAACCTAGAGTTACAGACGTATGTTATTCCTATAAGAATAGGAATATATTTCTTTTGTCAGATACATGAAAAACATGAGACACGTAAAATCACAAGAGAGAAAACACTTAGAGCACTATAGAATTCAATCGGAGATTTCCTAGCTTTCGAAGATTGAATTGTGCATCGGAAATTATTCCTGCATCGAATCTGCAATATGCGTGGATACCATAGTAGTGGATTCAACTGCAGGATTACTAGAAGAGTTGCTACAGGATTGTTTGATACACAACAAGTAAGTTATTCTAACTATTGTTGTGTGTTTGTAATCTCTACACATGATTCAATTGTAAATCTAGATCTTTTCCTTGACTGTTATTTCCGCTGCGTATCATTAGATGATGTTAAGGATTTCCAACATTGGTATCAGAGCCCAGGGCTCGATTTATAATTGCTTTCGTGTTCTAACTATTTTATGGGTTAATTAAATTTGATTTTAGAAATCTGATATTGAAAATTGAATTTAGAATTCGAAAATTGAATTGGGATTATAGTATTTCACAACTATTGTTGGGCAATATGTTCATCTTTTGCCGAAAGATTTGTTCTGGATTGGAAACTGAAAATTCAATTTTGAGTTTGGATGAACATTGCTGCGCAATATTCGAACCCTTTGCCGGATTATTGACCACCGCTAGGGGCGGCGAGAGGCGACGACAAATGGCTCGGGGCTCGCCGGTGTGCTGCGCCCGACCGTCTGCCGCCTTTAGCGTCGCGTCAAGTCTTCGAGCCTGGGCGCTTGTGTCCCTTCGTAACATGTCTCCCCGCCAGCAAAGAGTGGAGAACTCGCACAGTCGGATCCGCAAGGGCCGGCAACGATAACTCTACGAGCGGCGGTGACGGGATAGGCGCGGCACACCAGTCTCTGTCCTCGTGCTCAGATCTTTTCCGACGGCATGGTTTCACTCTCTCCGGCGTGGACTTGGTCATCCTCGTGGCAGAGGCTGAAGGGGATGATGGTGGTGGTGGTTGGCCTCGGTGCGTGATGACTGGCGAACTGAGGCGCCTCTCTTCAACGCGGGCTTGGACGCCAACGCGTCGACGACCGGCGGGAGACGTCCGGCGAGGACGCGCGACTTCTGGTGGCGTCGTTGCTCAGAGCGCGGCGGCGCTAGGCTGACGGGAAAGGCAGGGGCAGCTGCTGCTGTAAAACCATTTGAAAACCCTAGCTGCAAAACATGGATCTGGACCTAAGGTTCTTGGGCCCGGTCTGGACCTGATTACTGTGGACTGCGAAAATGATTTTTTGAAGGGGCTGGGCTTGTTTTATTAAATACCCATTTGGGCTGAAACTGATTAATTAATCCCAATTTCAGAATTAGATTTATTAATTAGATTAATAAATCTTATTTATTATTATTTTTGAAATAATAATATTTGTTGTATGTTTATATTAATTTGGAATTAATATAAATTAATTAGATTGATGAATCTTGATTTAATATTATTAATTTTGAAATAATAATATTGAATGTATATTTATATTAATTTGAAATTGATATAAATGGACTAATTCATTAATTTGATTTATAAATCATGAATTATTATTATTTATGAAATAATAATAATTGATGAGTTTTTATATTAATTTTGAATTAATATATGAAATTGTTATTTTGAGATAATAATGTTGTATTAATTTGGAATTAATACGAATTGATTAACCCATATTTTAATTGGAGAATAAAATTTTAATTGGATTAAGGAATTTTATTTGTAGAGATTCTATGTTGTTTTGTGATAAGCATGCTATTTGATTTTATGCTTATTATTAACTATAGTTGTAAGAGACCGCTTTAATGCTTGGGTAGGCGGCGCCCTATATATGTAGTCCGCGTTACTATGTCTAGGTAGGCGGCACCCAATACATGTGGTCCGCATTTCGTATGCCTGGGTAGGCGGCACCCAGTAATTGTTTTGCTATTTAATATTGGATATTAAATATAAGCAATTAGTATCACATGCTAAATCCCCACTAAATATAAGTTTTTGTGTAAGCACAAAATGCATCGTCCATCATAATTGTTTGAGCAATCCATCCTTTTCGTTCAAGAGTATTTACACCCAAGTGTTTGCTCTGATCTACAAGGCCAAGGCTAATTCATAGGTTGGCACCGTGTGATGGGGTTGACTTGCTTGATCATTTGTGGCGTGAAACTCGACCAAAGTGATTTAAGGACGCAGATTAATTAGATTAATCAACCAAGAGTTGCAAAATTGTTGTTGCAATTGGCTTATAGGCCTACTAAGTGATATTATTGTAGTCATCAGCCCAAGCAGAGGCTACATAATATTGACTTGCATCTTGGACCACTATAATTTATGTTTAATAAATTTGTATTTTATGTTGGGGTCATAAAATATGCAAAAATAGTGGGAGCTAATCAAAACAAAATGCCTTGTTTGATTAGTAAAATAAATGTGATATTTTTTTATTCCATTTTTTTATTGCTTTCTTTTATCTTTGTTATATCTGCAACTGTTTTGGTAATGTTTGTTGGATACGGTAAATTGACTAGGTCAAACTTTCTGGATTGACCGCACAATTTTTGTTTGGTGCTAAGGCTAGATGGGATTGACTATGTCTTGGACAAATCAATCCGCATCATCCTTAATGCGACTTTAGAAACTTTCAAATGTTTGACAATGAAGTTAAAAGAAACATTTGGATGATGTAACTTCTGTTAAATGTGTCATGATTGTGTCTATGAGTTTGGAACTGCATAAACAATGTGATCATATGTTTTCAATTGAAATGTTGATGCACCTGAAGAGTGTTAATGCTTTAGAAGCTAAGACCATAAAGTATAAGATACTCATGGATCTCTTCAGGATTAATCTACATGGAGTAGACAAGGTCTCTATGGATGTCTTGAAAAAGATTAAGTTAATTGAGAGGTTGGCCATGATTGGAACGAGACTATTCGATATTTGTCTCAATCAACTTAATCTTGCAGTAATGATCTGTCTCATTTGTGAACTTCATAGTGAATTCAAATGAACAATTGGACAGTGACACTGCCATGAGTTTCATGACATGTTAAGAACGATTTTGAATCGTCTTCCACTAAGAACAAATAAGTTCTTATGATTAATGCTTCTGCCAATTCTAACCCAAAAAGAAAGAAAATGTAGAAGAAGGATCAAAGAACTAAATTTTGCATCCTAAGGTGGAAACCAAAAGAAGCAGAAGTTACCCAAAGATGAAATACTTTTTGTCAAGAAAATGACACTGGAAGGGATACTGCTTGATGTTCAAAACATTGGATGTTTTGATAGCAGAATTTGGTATATTTTTCATTGAGGTGAACATGTAACAACTCATACTCCTGGGTATTAGATACGAGTTATAGTTCACACATTTGTTAAAATGTGTATTGTCTAACTAAAAACAAGAGAGTGAGACCAAAGAAATCTGACTTGCGCATTTGTTTTGAGCAATTGTTGCTGCTAAATGCATAAGGTCTTATGGATTTGATCTATCTTTGGGTTTGTGGACATGTTAGATTGTTATTTTGTTCTTGGAATTATGAGGAATATAATTTCTATTCTCATGTTAGACATTGAAGTTTTTCTTTCCATTTTGCTTATAGAATTTATTGTACTTTGCTTAATGGAGATGAAAAATTTTCACTTGAGAATACTTTATATTTGCTCAATGCGAACAAAATATCCTCAGTGTGTAAAATAAACTATCACAAGCAATGTGAATAGTCCGACTTAACTTTAGCATGTAAGCTTGGTCACTTAATGAGAAATGAATAACAAGATCGAGAAAGTTAGACTAACTCACACTTTTTGACGTAAAGTCTTAAAGTGCTTGTGAAATCACATCTCAAGGTTAAAATGACCAACGAGCCACTTTCTAGGAAAAGAATACAAGCTAAAGAAGTACTTGAGTTGATTCACATAGTGATATGTGGACCGTTTCCAACTCAAGCACAAAGTGGATTTTCGTACTTCACAACTTTCACAGACGATTTCCTAAGGTATGGAAATGTGTATCTTATGAAACACAAATCAAAAACTTTGAGAAATTTATGGAGTTTAAGTTAGAAGTCAAGAACAACTTGGAGAAGTATTTAATCTCTAAGATTAGATCGAGAAAGAAACACTTAAGCCAAGTGTTTGTCGATTGCTTGAATTCATATGGAATCCATCCACAATGGACTCCTCTAGGGATACCTCATTTGAGTTGGGTATCCGAAAGAAGAAATCGAACTTTATTAGATATGGTTCGATCCATAATGAACTTCTCAAAACTTCCGATGTATCTTTGGGACCATGCCTTATTTATTATTGCTTATATTCTGAACTAAGTTCCACTTGAATTAGTTGAGTAAATATCACATGATTGTGATATTGAATGAAACATAGTTTTACACATGTGTGAACCTTGGGTTACACTACATATGTAGAGAAAATGTTCACTGATTTGTTGGAATCAAAAGTGAGAAGTGTTACTTTGTGGGATATCCGAAGGAAACACGAGAATACTACTATTTTCTTGGAAATTATAAGTTCTCGGTTTTAGAATTGCGATAGATCTTGACAAGATTTGAGAACCACAAAGGCAACATGGAGGAAGAAAACTTGTTAGATGGTCTAAACAAGGATTTAGTGGGAGCTGTTCATGATCTCATTGATATTGATGCACCACTTAGAGCGTCATCTACATCCAATAAGACCAGTATTGAAGAATTTGCATAAATGCAAGATTCTTCAATACGGAGGGGGGGGAGATATGACATTGGATGTCGAAGATTCTTCATCATGATATAACAAACCAACTTCCTCAAGTTCAGAATAACGAAGAGCCCGCACAAATGCAACGTCGTATAAGTTCTAGAGAACGTAAACCAGTCTAAGAATTAATCTATTGGTCTAAGATCAATACGAGAAAGGATTTGAAACTGGTTAAGATCTTTAGAACTTATGCGAAACTATGATAGTCATAGGTTCCAATGATGGTCATAGATTCTTAGAAGTGGCAAAAAGCCATAAAATCTGAATGGATCTGTTAGACCTTAAATAAGATATCATTTAGGGTAATACCTAATTGATGCTAATGATAATGTGCAAACCTGCAAGGCTAGGTTAGTGGCAAAAGATTATAATCAGTGCAAGAGCATGGATTAAGATGAAATCTTTTCGCCAATTGCAAAAGTCAAGTCCATTGAGATTTTACTTGTTGTTATGAACTAAAACAAACTTCTAGAATATGGAACAAATATTTTGACAAGGAAATCAAATCGTTTGATTTTGGTCAAAAGCAAAGAAAATCATTGTGTTTATAGGAAACACAAGAATGAGAACACAATTTTCATCATCGTTTATGTATGACATATTGAAAATGAAAATTATTGTACTCATGATGCAACCCATGAAAGACTAATTGTTAATTTCCTTCAAGGTGAAGGATTTGAGTAAAGCCTATTATATCCTTGGGATCAAGATCTATTTAATTTGAGCTAATAGATTGTTAGGCTATCAAAATCCACTTACATAGACAAGGTGCTAAGGCGATACTCCATGAAGAAGTTCGAAAGGACATCTACCGATGGAATATGGCATCTATTTGTCAAGAAAGGATTGTCCTTTTAATGACAATGAGATTTAATGCACAAAGGATTATCCTAACGCTAGGGCAATAGGATGGTCATGAATGACATGATTTTCACTACACAATGTGTAGTTTGTGTGCTTAGCATCGTTGGCAGATTTTAAGAGATATTAGAAACAAGAGATTATGTTAGAGAAAGTTTCCACATAGGAGGACATTGCTAATCCTTTTGACCGTGATGAGGACTGGAATATTCATCAGCACTGTGCTTAGTAACCCAAGCCTATTTTACCTTGTTATGATTATTGTTATTATTATTATATAAACTAACCTGCGCAGTCGAAGATGCCTGAAGAGCCCACTTCACCAGAGACAGCTCTGCAGAGCTACTGCCTTGCTAGAGTGCAACACCACCAGTGCAGACCAGAGCTGCGCAGCCAGAGCAACGCAGCCATAGCAGCGCAGCAGAGCTGCGCAGAACAGTAATGTAGAACAGCAGCGCAGCCAGAGCGCAGAGCTAGCCTTGCTAGAACCGGAGTTACCCGCTTCACCAACGAAGGACAACGTAGATGGGTCAAATCAAGACTAAGGTGTATTAAGATCATTGTACTAAGTTTTGGGCCTAAATCCAATCATTAAAGTTCATGGGCCTAAGGCCTTTAGGGTTCACTCTCACATCTATAAATAGAAGGTTAGCATTAGCATTAGGGGGATCAATTCATTTGGGAGCAACACACTTGTAAAATGTAAACTTTCTTGAGCTATAGTGAAAACCAACGAAGAACCTCCCGTGGATGTAGGTCTTTGATGGCCGAACCACGTAAATCCATGTGCCGTTTATTGCTTTCTAGTTTCTAGTTTAGGTGTTGGTGATTCCGTGCTTCACCAACTGCTCTGCGGAGGTGTACCATCTTTGTTCCATCTTAAGGGCCGCTCTGCGGGGGTGTACCATCTTTGTTCCATCTTAAGGGCCGCTCTGCGGGGGTGTACCATCTTTGTACCATCTTAAGGACCGCTCTGCAGGGGTGTACCATCTTTGTTCCATCTTAAGGGCCGCTCTGCGGGGGTGTACCATCTTAAGGGCCGCTCTGCGGGGGAGTACCACCATTGTTTCGCAAAGTCTTGTCAGCGCAGGCACTGCAGCGCAGTCAACGCGGGGTTGTCATCTCAGTGCAGTCAACACGGTCTTCTCAGCGCAGATCACTTGAGTCTTCTCAGCACAGGTCATCTAAGCCCTTATCATATTTAATGATGCTCGACGAATCAAAAGGAAAAATTATCATCTTTTTATCTTAGTTCATTTACAGCGCTGATATACTTTGTCATCATTGTTTTGTAAAGATTGACAATTTTTATCTAATAAGTTGCAGGGAATTATATATGCTTAATTGACACGGAAGAGCAGCACAACTTTGACTTCACACCACACACCACTAGTTGAACAAAGAGAACGCTGTTCAACTAGACCAGGGGGAGTAGCTAATGAGGACTGGGATATTCATCAGCACTGTGCTTAGTAATCCAAGCCTATTTTACCTTGTTATGATTATTGTTATTATTATTATATAAACTAACCTGCGCAGTCCAAGATGCTTGAAGAGCCCACTTCACCAGAGACAGCCCTGCCAGAGGCAGCGCTTACAAAGACGACATGCCAGTGCAGAGCTACTGCCTTGCTAGAGTGCAACACCACCAGTGCAGACCAGAGCAGCGCAGCCAGAGCAGAGCAGCGCAGCAGAGCTACGCAGCCAGAGCAGAGCAGCGCAGCCAGAGCAAAGCAGCGCAGCAGAGCAGAGCTGCGCAGCCAGAGCAGAGCGACGCAGCAGAGCGGCGCAGCCAGAGCAGAGCTGCGTAGCCAGAGCAACGCAGCCATAGCAGCGCAGCAGAGCTACGCAGCACAGTAATTTAGAACAGCAGCGCAGCCAGAGCGCAGAGCTGGCCTTGCTAGAACCGGAGTTACCCACTTCACCAACGAAGGACAACGTAGATGTGTCAAATCAAGACTAAGGTGTATTAAGATCATTGTACTAAGTTTTGGGCCTAAATCCAATCATTAAAGTTCATGGGCCTAGGGCCTTTAGGGTTCACTCTCACATCTATAAATAGAAGGTTAGCATTAGCATTAGAGGGATCAATTCATTTGCGAGCAACACACTTGTAAAATGTAAACTTTCTTGAGCTATAGTGAAAACCAACGAAGAACCTCCCATGGATGTAGGTCTTTGATGGCCGAACCACGTAAATCCATGTGCCGTTTATTGCTTTCTAGTTTCTAGTTTAGGTGTTGGTGATTCCGTGCTTCACCAACTGGCGCCGTCTGTGGGAAATCGAGCTAAGGTGTGAGATTCGTGGTTTCCGGTTACTGTTCATCGAGTAAAGGGGAAAAGTACTGTTCATCGAAGCTAGATCACTATTCATCACCAAAGAAAAGAAAAAGGGAAAAAAATGGGGGAAATCATCTCTGGGGTTCCGATTCTTTGAATCTGGGTTAAGAGCACTGGGAAGAGCAATGCCTGCCCGAGGTAGCCGGATTTAGGGAATATCCGGAAAATATCATTCTCGTCCTAGTTTTTCCAATTTCCATCGACAGTCCCACCTGTTCTGTCTTCGCCAACAATTCGTTGCGGAGGCTCTGAAATCCGGCGGGACCAGCACCGTCGTTATCCCGTCTGAGATCGACGCTCATCGAATTGAGCCCTAATTTATCCTAAATCGGAGATAGCTGTTGCCTCGGTTGAAATTCGAAATTCGTGGGTCCTTCTCCCCTGCGTAGTCGGGCCGCATCTCCACCGCTTTTCTTCTCTCGAAATGTTCAGACCAAGAAACGGCCGCCACCATGTCCCGGAAATTCCAAAATCTATCTATCGAAGATCATGGCAAATCGCCATCTCGCTGGCCACTAGCAAAGGGGAAAACCCTCAATTCTCTTAAATCAATATTTATCTCCTAGCAATTTCATGTAAATCTTAATGACTCCTGACAATCTTTTGTGTTTCTCTGTACATTAAGGTGAAATTCCTTCACTACTGAGGGGCGCTCGCTGCCTATCTTTCTCTAAGACGCGACTTTGTCGAGCCGGCATGCTTAACCGGCGCAGTCGCCGGAATCTCGGCCTCCGCCATCTTTAATCGCTGAAAGGGGATTAGCTCTGCAGCGAAGTCCTCGCCAGAGGAATCAGCGAAGTCCTCGCCAGAGGAGTCAGCGAAATCCTCGCCAGAGGAGTCAGCGAAGTCCTCGCCAGAAGAGTCAGCGAAATCCTCGCCAGAGGAGTCAGCGAAGTCCTCGCCAGAAGAGTCAGCAAAGTCCTCGTCAGAGGAGTCAGCGAAGTCTTCGCCAGAGGAGTCAGCGAAATCCTCGCCAGAGGAGTCAGCGAAGTCCTCCTCTCAGCGAAGTCCTCGCCAGAGGAGTCAGCGAAGTCCTCGCCAGAGGAGTCAGCGAAATCCTCGCCAGAGGAGTCAGCGAAGTCCTCGCCAGAGGAGTCAGCGAAGTCCTCGCCAGAGGAGTCAGCGAAATCCTCAAAAAGCGGAGTCAGAGAAGTCCCCAAAAGGCGGGACCAGAGAAATCCCAAGAAAGGCAAACACAGGGGGTTCGCCAAAGGCAGAGTCAGTGAAATTACGGCAACACCAGTCAACGAATGCAAAGATGTCATAAGGAAACCATCAACCATATCAAAATCGGAAAAATCCAATCAGAGGAGTCAGCGAAATCATCAGAGGAGGAGTTAGCAAAAATCCTAAAGAAAAATTTCAGCACTTTGATTAAAAGGATAAACACGCCATTTCACAAGAAGGAAATCTAACTTGAAATTACAATTCCACAGTCAAGGGAAAAATACTTATCTTTGCTTTCTTACAATATTAGAACTCTTATGTCTTCTTGATTTGCAGGGATTAAGGAAAACAGCACAACACTGGCTTTGAGGGTAGCGCAGGCGAGGGCCTTTGAGGGCAGCGCAGGCATAGCGGTAGTCTTGAGGGCAGTGCAGGTTCACGAAAAAGACTAAATGGGCAGCGCAGGTTCACAAGGAAGATTCAGTGCTGCTGCTCAGCCCGGGAAGAAGCTCTCAATTTTCAGCGCAGCTATCTCAGTTATCTCAGCTACCTCAGGGCAGCTACCTCTACGCAGCTATCTCAGCGCAGCTATCTCAGAGCAGCTATCTCAGCTATCTCAGTTATTTCAGCTACCTTAGGGCAGCTACCTCTGTGCAGCTATCTCAGCGCAGCTATCTCAGCTATCTCAGTTATCTCATTAGTTTTCAGCGCAGAATGTCCGAGCCGTTGTCAGTTCAGAATGTCTATGCTCCGCGCAGGAATATCATAAGCCGCGAAAGTTAGACAGGGTTCTTTGATTGTCTATGCTCCGCGCAGGAATATTGATTTATGCATAATTGTTCTAATTTTAGGGGTTTGCATGTGCTTACTTTAAGTTAAATCTTCTGGAAATTGGTGCGTTTTATGGTTTGTTTGATGCTTTGCAGGAGATTTAGGTTTTCGAGATGAAGAGTGCAAATCTTGAAGAATTTGGGCTAAAAATTGTGTGTTTGTGCACATTCTAGCATGGAAGAGAAGCAAAGCCCCCGTGCCAGAACCGAGAAGGCCCGCGCCAGAGCTAAAACTCCGCGCGGAAACGCCAGGGAAATCGAGGCGAGCGCGAAAATGCCAGAGGAATCAGATGCCAGAGAAATCACCATTTCTCTGGAGTCAGAGAAATCACCATCTCTTTGGAGTCAGCGAAATCAAGAAGTTAGTGTAGCCAAGTCATCACCAGAGGAGTGAAGAGTCAGAGCAGAGGGAATAGAGTCAGTACAGCGGGATCACAAAAGTCAGAGAAATCATCATTCCGCTGGCGAATGCCAGAGAGGAAGCGATTCCGCTGGAGACCCATTCCGCTGGCGAATGCCAGAGCGGAAGCGATTCCGCTGGTGACCCGTTCCCCTGGCGAGAGTCATTCCGCTGGCGAGAGCTTCGAATTCAGCCGGACCAGAGTGCGCGTTACAGCTGGAGGTTGCCTTACTTTGCACGATTCTATTGCCTTTAGAATTCTTCTTTGCATGGCAACTTCCATGGTGATCCTTAGGAATTTGAAGTCTATAAATAGGGCCATACTTTTTATTGTAACAATCAATCCCTTGCCCTAGTTTTAGACGCCATTTTAGAGATCTGTTGGCATCCGAAGCTTAGGAATTTAATTGCTTTCATAGTTTTGAGTTTTTATTGTTCTAAGTTAGATTTCAATTTAGTTTTTAGTTTAGTTTCTTGGATTGTGATTGAGTGACACAATTACACGTTCAAGGATTTTACGGTATTTCGTATTTAAATTCAATTTATTTTTGTTTAATCATGTTTACGTTTTTCGTTCATGTTTATGCTTTCTTTTTAATTATGCAATTTAAATTATGCACTTTAGTTTCACGCCTAGATTAAAAGTCTTTAAATTTACAAGTATTTACTTTCATAAGTAAGTTTAATTTAAGTTCTTTAAAATCTTGCCTAGGGTTTAATAGTTTAATTCGCCTAGTTTAATTTTAAGTTCGGTTTTTACTTAAGTTTTAATTCTAAGTTCTAGTTTAATAATCAAATTCTTTACTGCTTACTTTTATTGCTTTTTCCTACGATACTACTAAAAGCCCTTAAAGACTTTCCTTGAGAGATGACACTGGGTTAACTTACCACTGCTAGAGTGTCCTTGTCCTATTGCAAGTCAATCTAGAGGTGTTTAGGTTGAGTCAAATTTTGGCGCCGTTGCCGGGGAGAGTCTTAGGCGTTTTAGTTGTGTCGTTTTTATTTGCTTTATTTAATTTCCAGTTTATATCGTTTCTGTTTTTACGTTCCTCCCTCTCGGTACGTTTAATCCGTTTGTTCAGTGTTGTGCATGCAGGGACGGCGTAGTCTTAAAGGAAAACTGGTGTCTCCTTTGCATAGTACGAGCGAAGGGATTTTCAGGAAGAATAGCTGCAAGGGAGTGTTCGGTGACGACGGAACAGACGGTTCTAACTCCAACTCTGACGGAGAAACACGTGATAGAACTGACGATTCCTACTCTGATTCTGAACTGCCAGAGCAGAGCGCAGGAGAGGAGGAACTAGATTCGCCAGCCAGCTCTGACTCGGAACCTTCAGAGCAGCCAACAAAAGGGGACGCCAGCTCTGCCGATACAGAGCACACGACAGAAACGGCAAAACAAGCTAAGGAGGAAGAGGCCAGCTCCGCCAATTTCAGCCCTAGGCAGAAATTAAACAAGGAAAAGAAGGAGATGGCCCAGCATATGGAATACATGGGAGACTTCACCAGGCCGGTAATTGGAGATACCAACACGTCGGCAATTGTGCTCCCCACTGCTGTGAGAAACTACAATCTCAAACCAAATGATTCGAATCTGCTGCCCGTGTTCCACGGGATGCCAAGCGAGGATGCGCTGCAATTCATCCGAGATTTTTGCACACAAGTGCAAACGATTCCTCTGCTTACTCTCACGGAGGACCAACTCAAGCTCAAGTGCTTCCCCTATGCACTTAAAGACCGGGCGAGGACGTGGATGCTATCTCTGCCGCCCAACTCTATCACTACGTGGGGAGATGCTTGTGAAAAGTTTATGCTGAAATACTACCCAAGGCACAAGACACAGGAGCTGAGAACAAAAATAATGGAGTTCACCCAAGGAGCGGACGAGCCTTTGCACGAAGCTTGGGAGAGATATGAAGAACTCCTCCGTCAATGCCCACAACATCAATTCACCAATGTGATGTTGATGCAATTCTTCTATGATGGGTTAGTGCAAACTGCCCAATTTATGGTGGACAGCACGGCAGGAGGAAACATAGCTCGGAAGACTGCGGCAGATCTGAAAGAGATTTTCATGACCTTGGCCGAAAGCTCCCAACAGAAGTCCGTCCGTGGAAGAAGAGTTGAAGCCAGCGCGGTAACAAATCAATTCGAGATGCAGCAGCAGTTAGCCTCGATCATGCGGGAGGTACAACAGTTGAAGATGGAAAAAATGGAAAATCATCCAGTTCAGAGTTCAGCACCGCCGATGCCAACTCAGCCAAATCCTGCTTCGCCAATGCCAGCCCCGCCAAATCCAATCATGAAATATGTTGAGCCGTGTGGCATCTGTGGAGATTTCAGTCATGGAGCTAATGAGTGCCATAGAATGGGAGAGTTTACCCCGGAAGGACAAGCTGAGGTCTATGCAGCACAAGGATTCCAAACCTACAATCAAGTGCATAACAGACCATATGGCCAGAGCATGAATCAAGGTCCACAGAATATCGTTGGAGGATGGAGGAGTCAGCCGAATGGAGGATGGGGAAATCAAAATTTTGGGGGAAATCAATTCCGTCGACCACCCCAGATGGGCTATCAACAACAACAGTATTTCCCACCACCGCAGGGGTCTTCTCAACCATACAGACCACAATCCCAACAGCAGCAATCCATTCCGCAACAGAATGCACCGCCGATTCCACCACAAAAATCCACGCTCGAAGAAACACTGCAAGCCTTTATGGAAATGAGCAAACAAAGTATGGAGTCCCAAGCTTCTACGATCAAAAGGCTCGAAACTACGGTTGGACAACTTTTCGGTGCCTTGAATCAAATCCAACAACAAAAGCAGCCCGGGAAGTTTCATGGTCAACCTGCTCAGACGCATCAAGCTCTTGCTGTAACTGTTCTTCGCAATGGTAAGATGGTGGATAACAAAGTGGAGGTTCCTAATTTGACCAGAGCAGAACAGCCAAGCTCTACCTTTACTTCGCCAGAGCAGCCAAGCCAGGCCTGCGGAGCCAAGTCAGGCCAGCGAAGTCAATCTCCAGTGCAGCGAAGTCAATCTCCAGAGCAGAGGAATCACTTCGCCAGCGGAATCACTTCGCCAGAGATGCCGAGCTTGACCCGGTCCAGACCAGAGCTGCCGAGTTCCGCTCTGACCAGCCCAACTGATGGAGAGAAGGTAGACCAGCAACAGGAAGGAGAAAAGGCGACGGAGGTCAAGCTCCACAAAGCTACTACACCTTATCGACCACCGGTTCCTTTTCCAAACAGACTGAGAAATGAGAAGCAGGACCGGCAGTTTGAAGAATTCTACAATATGTTGGCCAAGGTAAATGTGAATTTGCCTCTACTTGATGTGATCCGAAATGTGCCTGCCTATGTGAAATTCTTCAAGGAATTGGCATCCAACAAAAGAAGGTTCGGTGACAATGAGAAGGTGTTGGTCTCCGTAGTTGCAAACGCAATCATGCAGCAATCTTTGCCACCTAAGCAACGTGATCCAGGTAGTTTTGTAATTAATATTGCTTTGGGAAATGGTAAGGAAGCCATGGGTATGTTGGATCTGGGGGCTGGGATTAACTTGATGCCTTACTCTATTTTTCAACAATTAGAGTTAGGTAATTTAAAATCTACTCGCATGTGCCTCCAACTTGCTGATAGGTCCGTCAGATATCCCCGTGGTATAGTAGAAGATATCCTAGTTAGAGTCGGGGGTTTGATAGTACCCGTTGATTTTGTCGTACTAGAGATTGGGGATGTGCACGAGAATGGTAGAGATCACACTTTGCTATTAGGAAGGCTCTTTATGGCGACCACTAACACGTTGATTGATGTCAAAAATGGAACTATTAAAATGTCAGTGTTGGGGGAGTCGGTGTCATTCTCAGTGCATGAAAATCGGGCTATGCCTTCGGCTAACCTTATGAATGAGTGCTCATATATAGATGCTATTAATGGCTTGGTTGAGAAGGTATTTTTACAGGAGCAGGAATGCGAGGAAGTTTGCGCTGGATCAGCAGACATGGAAGAACTAGCTCGGGAAGCTGAAGAGTTCGGCGCTGCTCTGACGCGGGAGCTTCGCTGCTCTGACTTCGGCCCTGGCAGCGCTGACCTGCCCAGCAGCCCTGCACTGCCCAAACCTGCATTGCCCAGCTTAGAGGAGGAACAGGTGGGGGCAAAGAAACCAGCACTCGAATTGAAGGAGCTCCCAACCAATCTCAAGTACGCCTTTTCAGAAGACGGAAATGAGAAGCCAGTCATCATCTCGTCGACTCTGACTCTAGAGCAAGAAGCGGCACTACTCGAGGTGTTGAAGAGAAACAAAGCAGTGCTGGGATGGAGCATAGGTGACATACGTGGCATTAGTCCAGCCACATGCATGCACAGGATCAACCTAGAGGAAGGAACTACACCCAAGCGAGATGCCCAGCGACGCTTGAACCCTATACTGATGGAGGTTGTGCGCAAGGAAATCCTTAAGCTTCTTGCCGAAGGGATTATCTATTCAGTCGCCGATAGCGAGTGGGTGAGCCCGGTGCATGTCGTGCCAAAGAAAGGAGGAATGACGGTTGTGCGCAATGACAAGATGGAGTTAGTACCGACGCGTCCTACCACGGGATGGCGGATGTGCGTCGACTACAGGAAACTCAATGCCGTCACCAAAAAGGATCACTTTCCCCTTCCTTTTGTTGATCAAATGTTAGACCGTTTAGCAGGACATGATTTTTATTGTTTTCTAGATGGTTTGTCAGGATACTACCAAATCGCAATCGCACCGGAAGATCAAGTCAAGACTGCCTTCACCACGCCTTTTGGGACATTTGCATGGAAGAGGATGCCGTTCGGATTGTGCAATGCACCCGGGACGTTTCAACGATGCATGATGTCCATATTCTCTGATATGATTGGTAAATTCGTGGAGGTTTTTATGGATGATTTTTCAGTTTTTGGGCAGTCCTTTCATGATTGTTTGACTAAGATTGATGTAGTGTTGAAAAGGTGTATTGAAAGTGGCCTAACCTTGAGTTGGGAAAAGAGTCATTTCATGGTTACTCGCGGGATTGTCTTGGGTCATGTGGTGTCTAAGCATGGACTAGAGGTCGACAGAGCCAAGGTGGAGGTAATCCAAAAGTTGCCACCCCCTATTGATGTCAAAGGGATTAGGAGTTTCTTAGGTCACGCCGATTTTTATCGACGTTTCATTAAAGATTTCTCTAAAATTAGCCAACCTCTATGCAAACTGCTAGCTCAAGATGTTCCTTTCAATTTTGATGACTCTTGCATGAATGCCTTTGAAACATTAAAACTTAAGTTGAGCTCTGCCCCGGTTGTGATTGCACCTGATTGGTCATTACCCTTTGAGATCATGTGTGATGCGTCTAACTCTGCTGTAGGAGCGGTGCTAGGTCAGCGTGTGGATAGGATGTTATATGTGATTTACTATGCTAGTTTAACTCTGAATAGCGCACAAGTAAATTACACCACTACTGAAAAAGAGATGCTTGCTGTAGTCTTTGCCTTAGATAAATTTCGAGCATACATAATTGGGTCTAAGGTCATTGTCCATAGTGACCATGCTGCACTTCGATATTTGATGACTAAACCTCAGGCTAAAGCTCGTCTAATCCGTTGGGTCTTACTGTTGCAAGAGTTTGATGTAGAGATCAGGGATAGGAAAGGGAGTGAGAATCACGTAGCTGACCACCTTTCCCGCTTGGATAAAAATCTGCTAGAATCGAGTCTCAATTGCATCCCTGAATCTTTTCCTTTTGAGCATACATATGCATTAACCTTTGATAAGAGCAGCACTGCCGAGATCCACTCTGCCCAAGCCAGAGCTGCCGAATTCCGCTCTGCCGAAACCAATTACGGTACCAGAGCAGAGGAGTCGAATACCAGAGCAGGGGAGTCGGTACCAGAGCAGAGGAGTCGACATCTCCAGCACAGAATCGAAGCCAGCTCCGCTCTGGCCAGCTCTGCCGAGATCACCTCAACCAGCCTTGCCGAACTCAGCGCTGCTCAGAGCAGCCCTGCTAGCGCCGAGCCCTGGTATGCAGATATTGTCAATTACTTAGTTTGTGGTATTCTACGGCCTGAGCTAACATCGCAGGAAAGAAAGAGATTTTTAGCTCAATGCAGGCACTATTATTGGGAGATTCCTCACCTTTTCAAGCTTGGAAAGGATGATGTCATTCGACGATGTGTGCCGGCAGAGGAGCAACAACAAGTGTTGAAAATGTGCCATGAAGATCATTGTGGTGGACACTTTGGGGGGGCAGAAAACAGCACATAAAATTCTTCAATCAGGTTTGTTTTGGCCTTCCATTTTCAAAGATGCACACATTTTCACTCTTGCTTGCGATAGATGTCAGAGAGTAGGAAATATCGGCCGCAGGAATGAGATGCCCCTCCAAAGCATTTTAATTGTTGAAATTTTCGATGTGTGGGGCATTGATTTCATGGGGCCATTTCCTACTTCGCATGGGTTTCAATATATTTTACTAGCTGTAGATTACGTGTCCAAATGGGTAGAGGTTATCCCCACGCGGACATGTGATGCTAATGTGGTGCTTAAGTTTGTGCAAGAGAACATTCTTTCTAGATTCGGATTTCCTAGGGCTATCATTAGCGATGGAGGCAAGCACTTCTGCAATAAGTTGTTTGCAAAGCTCATGAAGAAGAATGGGATCACGCACAAGGATGCAACACCATACCATCCACAGACCTCTGGACAAGCCGAGACGAGCAATCGAAAAATCAAGGGAATTTTGGAGAAAACGGTACAGCCCTCGCGCAAGGACTGGTCCGCAAAGTTGAATGATGCTCTCTGAGCGTACCGAACTGCCTTCAAGGGCGTGCTTGGGATGAGTCCATACCGTCTAGTATACGGCAAGGCTTGCCATCTGCCGGTGGAGATAGAGCACAAAGCTTATTGGGCGATCAAAGCTGCCAACTATGACTTGGACTCTGCCGTGAAGCAGCGCATACTGCAAATGGAGGAGTTAGATGAGCTACGCAATGAGGCGTATGAGAATGCGAGGATTTACAAGGACAAAGTGAAACGACTACATGACCGCCGCATTTGCCACAAGAAGCTTTGCCCTGGAATGAAGGTTCTATTGTTCAATTCTCGACTTAAGTTATTCCCGGGAAAGTTGAAATCTAGGTAGAGTGGCCCGTTTTTACTTAAGGAGGTGTTTGAGCATGGTGCTGTTGAGCTACTCAATGAAAACACGAAGGAGAGTTTCAGAGTGAATGGCCATCGAGTGAAACCATACTACGAGCACCAGAATCAGACTATGGAAGTGGAGTCTCAAGCTCTACACAACCCTTGCTGAAGTTCTGATATGAAGTCGGGCTGGAGACTCTAACTCTAGCGCTTGGTGGGAGGCAACCCACCGTTGGTTTGTTTTTAGTTTTTGTTTTTCGTGTGTTTTCTTTGTTTTCTGTTGTTGTTTTGTGTCTTTCCTAAGTTTTGGTTGCTTTGCGGTTACTTTGATGCTTGGTGGGTATGTCTTGTTTTCCCCGCTGCCCTTCTCCGCACGGTACTTTTCCGCGCTGCAACTCTCCACTCTGCCACAGACGCGAATTCCCCTTTTCACCACCTCGCACGATGCTTCCGTTTCTCAATGCCGATAATCAGGGACGTTTTCTTAACTCTTCTTATTTCTTTTGTGCCCTGAGGACATGGCATGTTTTAAGTGTGGGGGGTGTTTTATTGCGCTTATGCTTTCACTTGGGCGAGATTAGTCTTTCTATGCTCAGTTTTTGGTCTCGAATCTTGCTAATTTTTATGAATTTGTGGAAGAGTAGATGGTTTTCGATGCGAATTTCGGGTTTGTGAATGAATGGTGGTTATTCTAGTTTTACTCTTGATATATGTTTCTTGTTTGTGCAAAGAATTTGAGTTTTGTTGCAACATGATTGTAAGTTAGTAAAAACGTGATTTGTCCGGTAGATGCTAGAAGGAGTGTTGTCATTGTGATTACCTACGATCATATCTTATTTGTGAAAATGTTGGACGAATTGCCAACTTCAAAATTCCCAGCTCTGAAACATCTGGCCTGTTCTGAAAAATGTGATAGCTCCGAGTCTCTGCTCCTCTAGTCTAACTATGAGCATGGGAAACCACGTGAAAAAGACTTTGGATTACATCCAAATGGTTTTTATTTCACGAATTATGGCTCAACTGTCGAAAATTTTAAGCACACAAAGTGTGAAATTGGTGATATTGATTATAAAGGCGATCACATTAGGGAATTCACTTCTAGCGGAGAATTGGGTCTGATCGAATTACTTTCATTACTCTTTTGTTGCTTCTTAAATTTTGAGTTACTTGCATGATCGAGAGATGTGTATTGATTGTAAAATTTTGAATTGACTTTGAGAATGTTTGGATGGAAATTAGCATTGTTGAAATCAATCTCTTCCTAGGATTCATATGGATTTTGCTTGAGGACAAGCAAAAGGCTAAGTGTGGGGGGGTTGATTTATGCCTAATTGTTCTAATTTTAGGGGTTTGCATGTGCTTACTTTAAGTTAAATCTTCTGGAAATTGGTGCGTTTTATGGTTTGTTTGATGCTTTGCAGGAGATTTAGGTTTTCGAGATGAAGAGTGCAAATCTTGAAGAATTTGGGCTAAAAATTGTGTGTTTGTGCACATTCTAGCATGGAAGAGAAGCAAAGCCCCCGTGCCAGAACCGAGAAGGCCCGCGCCAGAGCTAAAACTCCGCGCGAAAATGCCAGGGAAATCGAGGCGAGCGCGGAAATGCCAGAGGAATCAGATGTCAGAGAAATCACCATTTCTCTGGAGTCAGAGAAATCACCATCTCTCTGGAGTCAGCGAAATCAAGAAGTTAGTGTAGCCAAGTTATCACCAGAGGAGTGAAGAGTCAGAGCAGAGGGAATAGAGTCAGTACAGCGGGATCACAAAAGTCAGAGAAATCATCATTCCGCTGGCGAATGCCAGAGAGGAAGCGATTCCGCTGGAGACCCATTCCGCTGGCGAATGCCAGAGCGGAAGCGATTCCGCTGGTGACCCGTTCCCCTGGCGAGAGTCATTCCGCTGGCGAGAGCTTCGAATTCAGCCGGACCAGAGTGCGCGTTACAGCTGGAGGTTGCCTTACTTTGCACGATTCTATTGCCTTTAGAATTCTTCTTTGCATGGCAACTTCCATGGTGATCCTTAGGAATTTGAAGTCTATAAATAGGGCCATACTTTTTATTGTAACAATCAATCCCTTGCCCTAGTTTTAGACGCCATTTTAGAGATCTGTTGGCATCCGAAGCTTAGGAATTTAATTGCTTTCATAGTTTCGAGTTTTTATTGTTCTAAGTTAGATTTCAATTTAGTTTTTAGTTTAGTTTCTTGGATTGTGATTGAGTGACACAATTACACGTTCAAGGATTTTACGGTATTTCGTATTTAAATTCAATTTATTTTTGTTTAATCATGTTTACGTTTTTCGTTCATGTTTATGCTTTCTTTTTAATTATGCAATTTAAATTATGCACTTTAGTTTCACGCCTAGATTAAAAGTCTTTAAATTTACAAGTATTTACTTTCATAAGTAAGTTTAATTTAAGTTCTTTAAAATCTTGCCTAGGGTTTAATAGTTTAATTCGCCTAGTTTAATTTTAAGTTCGGTTTTTACTTAAGTTTTAATTCTAAGTTCTAGTTTAATAATCAAATTCTTTACTGCTTACTTTTATTGCTTTTTCCTACGATACTACTAAAAGCCCTTAAAGACTTTCCTTGAGAGATGACACTGGGTTAACTTACCACTGCTAGAGTGTCCTTGTCCTATTGCAAGTCAATCTAGAGGTGTTTAGGTTGAGTCAAATATCGTAAGCCGTGAAAGTTAGACAGGGTTCTTTGATTGTCTATGCTCCGCGCAGGAATATCGTAAGCCGCGAAAGTTAGACAGGGTTATTTGATTGTCTATGCTCCGCGCAGGAGTATCGTAAGCCGCGAAAGTTAGACAGGGTTCTTTGATTGTCTATGCTCCGCGCAGGAATATCGTAAGCCGCGAAAGTTAAACAGGGGTGCACCATCTTAAGGGCCGCTCTGCGGGGGTGTACCATCTTAAGGGCCGCTCTGCGGGGGTGTACCATCTTTGTTCCATCTTATGGGCCGCTCTGCGGGGGTGTACCATCTTTGTTCCATCTTAAGGGCCGCTCTGCGGGGGTGTACCATCTTAAGGGCCGCTCTACGGGGGTGTACCATCTTTGTTCCATCTTAAGGGCCGCTCTGCGGGGGTGTACCATCTTTGTTCCATCTTAAGGGCGGGGGTGTACCATCTTAAGGGCCGCTTTGCGGGGGAGTACCACCATTGTTTCGCAAAGTCTTGTCAGCGCAGTCAACGCGGGGTTGTCATCTCAGTGCAGTCAACACGGTCTTCTCAGCGCAGCTATCTCAGTTATCTCAGCGCAGATCACTTGAGTCTTCTCAGCACAGGTCATCTAAGCCCTTATCATCTTTAATGATGCTCGACGAATCAAAAGGAAAAATTATCATCTTTTTATCTTAGTTCATTTACAGCGCTGATATACTTTGTCATCATTGTTTTGTAAAGATTGACAATTTTTATCTAATAAGTTGCAGGGAATTATATATGCTTAATTGACACGGGAGAGCAGCACAGCGCTGACTTCACACCACACACCACTAGTTGAACAAAGAGAACGCTGTTCAACTAGACCAGGGGGAGTAGCTGATGAGGACTGGAATATTCATCAGCACTGTGCTTAGTAATCCAAGCCTATTTTACCTTGTTATGATTATTGTTATTATTATTATATAAACTAACCTGCGCAGTCGAAGATGCCTGAAGAGCCCACTTCACCAGAGACAGCCCTGCCAGAGGCAGCGCTTACAAAGACGACATGCCAGTGCAGAGCTACTGCCTTGCTAGAGTGCAACACCACCAGTGCAGACCAGAGCTGCGCAGCCAGAGCAGAGCAGCGCAGCAGAGCTGCGCAGCCAGAGCAGAGCGACGCAGCAGAGCGGCGCAGCCAGAGCAACGCAGCCAGAGCAACGCAGCCATAGCAGCGCAGCAGAGCACAGCAATGTAGAACAGCAGCGCAGCCAGAGCGTAGAGCTGGCCTTGCTAGAACCGGAGTTACCCGCTTCACCAACGAAGGACAACGTAGATGGGTCAAATCAAGACTAAGGTGTATTAAGATCTTTGTACTAAGTTTTGGGCCTAAATCCAATCATTAAAGTTCATGGGCCTAAGGCCTTTAGGGTTCACTCTCACATCTATAAATAAAAGGTTAGCATTAGCATTAGGGGGATCAATTCATTTGGGAGCAACACACTTGTAAAATGTAAACTTTCTTGAGCTATAGTGAAAACCAACGAAGAACCTCCCGTGGATGTAGGTCTTTGATGGCCGAACCACGTAAATCCATGTGTCGTTTATTGCTTTCTAGTTTCTAGTTTAGGTGTTGGTGATTCCGTGCTTCACCAGACCGATTGTTATGCATTGTGAATCATAACAAGCACTTTGAGTGTTTGGGCATTGGATATCTTGGAGATCGACTTTAGTCAGTGGGAGTAAAAGTAATATGTCTAGAAATAATCTGTGTTGAGACTTATTACTTGATCACATCTATGACATTTGATGTCACTAATGGCATTATGAATTTATTTGATTGAATACTTTGATTATTTGTTTTCATTCAATTAAATGTTCCCATGAGTTAATATTGTTGCTAATTTAGTGGGAGGTTAGCAATAGAGTATAACTCTTAAATCGCCCCAACTAAGGATCATCAAGATTGGGATATTGATGATATGTTATAAGTTGGCATGTGATATGTATCACATTCTTAGATAATGTAGTTGTTCTCACGGCTATGAGATATTAGATACTCGTGATATATGCATGGATACTTCAGAGAGTATTGGCATACCCTACCAATATATCATTTGTTTTGGTGTTTATGATTATTGGTGTGTGAGATTGTGACAGTCCTTTGACTTGAGGGCAATACTTATCGTACTTATTTAATGATATACTTTGACCAAGTACAATGCTTGCACTCCAACCAAAGGGGTAGATACGGCTTGTGTTGGGTATATCGGGATATAAGGGAAGATGGTAGTTGTGCCAAGATTAGGATTCATTCCTCGATTTACATTTCGAGAAGAACACTCAGTTTCTCTATATTACTTGACCGTTAAGTCACTGGCCAGTGCAATTGATATGTTCGAACTTTAAAAGTTGAACATGATCGATGGAGGTCATTTAATAAAGATGAGATAAATTGATAGAGCTATTAGAAAGACACACTGACAAATTCTAGGCTCTATCGAGTGGCTCGTGAATGAAAGGATGTTACTATATCTTCGCATAAAGGTTTTGTTTACAGAATCCACATAAACGTTCTTCATATATCGAGTTCGCTACACAACGCAGTCTAGGAGTTTTGTGTAGACTTTAATTTGATTATCGACGATAATGGAGGCCTATTGGGTTACACTTTATGTGTATTGTTGATTCGCTCAAGGGTGCAAAGATAGTGCTTGGTGTTTAATCTAATGCTAGTCCAAGTGGGAGATTGAAAGATATTTTATGGACTAGATTAGGATATATTTGATATATTCTAATAGCCTAATTAATTAGTAAATAGTTGGACTATTGGATTAATTAAAGACAAAAGAAAAGCCCAGCCTGTTTAACGTAGGGTTACAGACGTGTGTTATTCCTATAAGAATAGGAATATATTTCTTTTGTCAGATACACAAAAAACGTGAGACACGTAAAATCACAAGAGAGAAAACACTTAAAGCACTATAGAATTCAATCGGAGATTTCCTAGCTTTCGAAGATTGAATTGTGCATCAGGAATTGTTCCTGCATCGAATCTGCAATATGCGTGGATACCATAGTAGTGGATTCAACTGCAGGATTACTAGAATAATTGCTACAGGATTGTCTGATACACAACAAGTAAGTTATTCTAACTATTGTTGTGTGTTTGTAATCTCTACACATGATTCAATTGTAAATCTAGATCTTTTTCTTGACTGCTATTTCCGCTGCGTATCATTAGATGATGTCAAGGATTTTCAACACTCCGTTTGCTCTCTTTTTCGATTCAATGCTTGTGAAGGTTGAGCTCGAATTGATCTTTCGATGTAGCTTTTACATTGGTGATTGAATCGGATTTTCTCTCTCTCTCTCTCTCTCTCTCTCTCTCTCTTCCCCCCACATTTCTTGGGATGTCCTCCTGAGCTATTTATAGACAGCTCTAAAGAATAGATCCGTTGGTGGAGATCTTTCCTTCGAATCCTGCCGTTGTGAGATAACGTCTTAATCTGCTAGGGTTCTCTGTCTTCATTTCTCTTTGATGGATGGAGAACTGGTCTTCTTGTCCTTTTGTACGGTTGTTGTAGGCTTTTACACAAGAGAGGAAATTACATCCTTTAGAGTCAATGCTTTTGACTTCTTCATAAATCGCAGCATGTCTTGAAGGTTATCCACGTGGCCTTCCCTTCTTCAGTTGAGGCGAATGCCATGACTTGTAGATTCCTCAATTGCTTCTGATGCAGTTTCCTTCAGTTGGGAGCCTTCAGTTGAGTCCGCATCTCTTAGTGTGTTCTGGACTTGTGCATATTATTCAGTCGAGCAAGTCTTCAGTTGAGCTGACATCTTCAGTCATCATTGCATTCAATGTCCAGTCTAGCTATTCAAGAGACTCAAATAATTAAGAGTATTAACACCACTTCAGCTAGAGTGTGCCTTTTAGTGGTTTTGGTATCATCAAAACACAAGGATTGGATATCATTTCTTTTCCCAACAAAATGAAATTAGAGTAAAACCTACAAAACAAGATAAATAAAGAATAATATTAAAATTATTAATTAATGAATTGTGTGGGATATATTTACCCAAAAAAGTAAACATTTTTGAAACGAATTAAAAATGAAATTTAAGTATATTCCAAAAACCGAAAGAGTAATAGATTGTGACTATAAAAGTACGATTAATATTTGCCCCACACTGCCAATGAGGTATAATTCAAGTGGCAAAGTTGGGATATTCAAAGACTCTCCTTTGTGAAAGGTCTTGGGTTCAATTTCATCTATATACGGTATAATATTTTTTTATTTTTGTGTGGTGCAGAGCTCCAACCTAAATACGATGTAGTATATTTCCATTTTTATATTATATAGAGATTTCGCATGCCTGCAATAATATCTTATTTAATATCTTACATATATGTCATGTAATTCAAAAATATTTGTCCCGCACCATCCCTACATTGAAAGTCAAGTTTATATCAATTTTAGTTAGCGTGGAAATCCTCCTATACACATATATGAAGTGGAGAACAACTTTATTTTCGTATGACGAAGGCTAGCTAGGTGAGATAATGAAAATTACTAATTAACATCTACTAGATTTTTATATAAGAAACATATGCTTTAAAGTGTAATGCTTCTTCATTTAGTAATATTCATTGCTACTCATCATCATGATCGAAGCAAAACATGTAAATATCAATTTATGGCTCAATTTTTTAATGTCTTAATGAAAATGTCACAATTCTAAATATTTATATTTCAATACCCGATTTTTGAAATTTTGAACACATTTATCCCAATTGAATTTTTCGATAATAGACCTCATACATGGAGGAAGAGAGAAAATTATACTCCTATTCCTCTCTTTTTTTTTTTTTTTTTTTTTTTGAGGCAATTATACTCCTATTCCTATTTGCGTAATTGTTTAAATTCCACCTCACGAAAACCACGTTGTTTTTGCATCAGAAAGGAAATCCATAAACTCCACCTAACATTGTGAAGTCACTACAGCAAATTTATGGGAGTTGGTAATTCATTTCAATGATCATATGATTGGACACCATTCTAAAAAGTAAAAATAAATGGGTCAAACATTTCTATCAAAGTGATTGCATTTTGTACCAAATATGGCAGCCCATGTTGCCTTCTATTTCATCATTATTTTTCCATATCAATATTCATTTCCAATCAAATTTCGTTGGACATGATTAATTAATAGTTATCATAATATTTTAATTTAATATCGTTCTCCCCTGAAAAAAAAATTACAATCGTTCTCAATAGTATACTACCGTGTCATTAACACGTAAACTTGTAATAATGTTTTAATTTTAGAACTTATAATGTTAAAAATCACTTAAATTTCTGGTGTTCCTAACTAATTTTGGGGTTATCTATCTATACTATATTAAAAAGGGAGTTTTTAATTTAAAATTGATTTCAAATTGATTTAGGTGGCAATTTTGTGAATAATAAAAAAAATTAAAGTCAAAAGCTCAAACTCAAATTAATATATTTGTAAATTTTCTGGCACGTTTAATTATGTGCAGATAACTAACTGCCAGTAACTTTTTTTTTTCTTAAGAAACTACCATTAATTAAAAAAATATTCCATATACATATTTCCATTTTTTTTTTCAAAAATGTAAAATTCGTTTAATTATAAAATAATTAATATGCATATCAAATTAAAGATCACGATAAGAACTTTAATTTCATATATTTTATGTAAAAATTTGATTTAAAATGTACAAATTAAATATATTTAAATATTAAAATTTTATAAATTACTCTCTCCTCTCTCATCTTTTTGAAAAAAATGTATTTTTAATTCTTTTTTATTAGTATTTTTTATTTTTTTAACTTATTTTTTTTGGCTTTTCATAATATCAAATTTTATAATTGTAAATTATTTTTTATTTTTTAATATTCAATTCTAATATATTTAGTTAAAAATGATTTTTATTATATTTATGAGTATGATAATTAAATTAATATTAAAAAATATTTTCCCGTGCATTGCACGGGATGCAAATGCTAGTTAGGTGTAAGGAGGAGTTCTAATAAAAATCAATGCTATTGTGAAAAATAAAAATCAAAATTCCTAAATGCACAGCAATATAATTCATGTTGCAAATCTATAAGTATTATATTTGCATTCTTATATTTCTCATTTTTTAATATATGTACGATTTCAACAACTTACTTTTTATATAATATAGAAAGATGAATGTAAAAATGCAAATACAATTATTATAAAATGTAATAAAAAAATATGTTATTTTACATTTACAAAATTTAATTCTCATTTCCCACAATAATTTTAATTTTTATGTTAAGCAAACCCACTATGTATATATTTACAGAAATAGATTTGTTAGTGCACTACTAATTAAAGGTTTTGTTGACAAAATGATATTACTATGATTGCAATTTTATTATCTTCACTAGTTGCCGTTCTATTCCTTGCATTTATACGTAACTAGCATTTGCACTCGTGCAACGCACGAAAAATATTTTTATATTTTATTATATATAAAATTGATTATTATTTGATTATTACTATATAAAAATAATAAAGAATAATTTATATTAATAAAAAATGATATTGTCAAAAAAAGAAAATAATTATAAGTTAAAAGATAATTGAAAAAATAGATTTATTCAAAAAAAGAGGAGAGAAGAGAGAGAATTTTTCTTAAGTTTTAATCTTTAAATAAATATAATTTTTATATTTTAAAGGGAAAAGGTGCAGATAAGCCCTCTTAGGTGTAGCCCTTATAGCGTATACCTCCCCATTCTCACTGTCTGTGCAACTAAACCCCCCAACTCAAGAAAAAGGGTGCAAATACCCCCCTCGCCCTAACCTCCGTTTTCTCACCGTTAGTCAGCATTATTATTTTAACTAAAAATTTAAAGATACATGAAATGTATAGCCCCAATTAACTAGAAACACTTGTACACTGAAGAAGTTGAAGATCTGCAGTCCAAAACCCCCCAATTCCATCTTCCTCAGGAAAAAGGCGCAATCAGCGAAACTAATCTCAAGCCCAGTTCCAGATGCTTGGTACCCCCCCTCCACTCTCGCCATTCTTCTACTCGCCTTCGGCCTCGTCATTCTCGCCTCTTTCTTCATTTATGAAGCAACTTCCTCTAGGAAAAATCGCAATCTTGCAAAGGAATTGACTACTGGTGCAATTGCATCGGTTTTCTTGGATTTCGGATCTCTGTTTTTGCTGCTCTCTTCTGGTGTCTATGTTTGAGTCTGTAACATCAAAAAGTAGGACAATGTATGAGGTTTTACATACTCACGACCTTTCCTCACATTCTGAACCTAAGCTAAGCTTGGCTTCAAGTTTTGATTAATCATTTGTGTGGCTCAATTCTCTCGAAGGCATTATTCACCCTTTTTCTTGAGTTGGCTGTATTCAAGAAGGTGAAGAAAGTGGGCCCCACAGAAAATTTAGTTAAGATAATAATGCTGACTAACGGTGAGAAAACGGAGGTTAGGGCGAGGGGGATATTTGCACCCTTTTTCTTGAGTTGGGGGGTTTAGTTGCACAGACAGTGAGAATGGGGAGGTATACGCTATAAGGGCTACACCAAGGAGGGCTTATCTGCACCTTTTCCCTATTTTAAATCCAATATTTACATAACATACATGATCTTTCATTTGATATGCATATCAAATATTTTATAATTAGTCGAATTTCACAATTTTAAAAAAGAAATAAAATAGAAAAATAAGAAGTTAAAGAAAAAAAAAGATGTATAGCTTATAAATAAACCTTCATTTTTATTCTAACTACAAAATTGCCACTCAATTTTGAAATTGATTTGAAATCAATTTGAAATTGAAAACTCACTTTTTAATATAGTATAGATTGTTAAGGGTGAGTTATTTTATTTTTTTAGTGTATTGTTCTTTGAATGAGTATTTTATATATATATATATATATATATATATATATATATATGGTGCGGTTATAATGAGAACCACACTTATCGTGAGAACATAAGAACCATTAAAATCAATGCATCTACTATATAAATTAATGCATTCGCTATTAAATTTAATGCATCCGAAAATAATAAATTTTTTGATCCCTTCAGGATTCGAACCCAGGATCTGCATTCATCCACCAAGATGATGCATCCACCGTAGATCTTGATGATCGAATGGTTTAAAATGGTTCTCTGTTCTAATTTTATTTAGTGGTTCTTATTTGAACCTCTCCCTATATATATATATATATATATATATATATATATATATATATATATATATATAGGAATGGGATCATATAGATCCCATTCCTTATAATAGATCCGTAGATCCTAATATCAGCCGTTGATCTATTATTTTGTACGGTCCAGATCTGATCCGATTTTTATACCTAATTTTTAAATGCGGAAGGGTATTTTCGTCTTTTAATTCTTAGATTATATTTCGCATGCTACTTCGTTTTACCTCGTCGTCTGTTATTTTTTTACCTCGCAGTCTTCGCGCTTGTGTTTCTATATTCATTGCGATTCTCTTCATCTGTGAGAATCGTTCGTTTTCTCGTTCATGACGATTGAGGAATCAGGTATTGTTTGTTATTTGACGTTCATGACGATTCTCTTCATTTGTGAGATTATTCGTCGTTCAATTAGTTCTTATTGTGTTTTGAATTGAGGAATCATGTATTGATTATTCGTTGTTCAGTTAGTTGTTTTTTTTTTAATTCGTTGTTCTTCGTGATGAATATTATTTGTTCCTTGTATTTTTATTTTCTTTAGTTTGATGATTTTATCGTTTTTTTCTTCTGCATTATGTATAATAAATCGGAAATTACGTTTGCGTTATGTGTTGATATGAAATCTGTATTTTTTGTTTGGTTTTATTTTATTTTAACTTATGTGTTGTGCTATATTTTTTTTACGTTAAATCTTTATTTAAAATTTTGCATTTGTTTAATATATATATGCATGTTTGTGGTTCGGATTATGCACGTGTGTTTAAATACTTTATTTTGATCGGATGTATTTATTTTGCTAATATATATTATGCATTCTCGTGTTTATGAATTATGCATTTGGTTATTTGAGATTATGCATTCTCATTTTTATGCATTATGCATTTTTTTAATATATATATGCATGTTAGTGGTTAGTATTATGCATTTGTGTTTAAATATTTTATTTTTATCGGATGTATTTATTTTGATAATATATGTTATGCATTCTCTTGTTTATGAATTATGCATTTGGTTATTTTAGATTATGCATTCCCGTTGTTATGCATTATGCATTTGGATTTTTGAGATTATGATTCATTTTTATTTTTATTTTTTGCAGATGGTGTTTTTTCTGATCAGAGTTCAACTTCTGATACAGTGTTTTTACCTGAATGTGATGATGAGTTTAAACCTATTGTTGGGAAGAATTTTTCTTCATTAGATGATGGTGAAAAGTTTTATATGGCTTATGCTAAGCGTTGTGGATTTAAGTCGCGTCTTGGTGCTGTTAAGCGTAAGAAATCTGGGGTGATTATTTCTAGACTTATTTTTTGTAGTCGGGAAGGGTTGAGTAAATCTGGTGGAAATATTAGATCTAGGATGAGTACAAGAGTAGATTGCAAAGCTCGTATTATTCTTCGTGTTGTTGATGGTGGTTCTTACACTATTGTGAATTTTATTGAGGGTCATAGTCATCGATTTGTTTCAGATAATCTTCAACATTTTATGTTGTCTAATCGTAAGTTGGATCATGGGCATAAGAAGTTTGTATTGAACTGTGTTAAAACCAATATTGGTCCTGTTAAATCATTCCATTTGTTTAAGGAATTGGTTGGGGGTTATGATAAAGTTGGATGTACAGCGGTGGATTTTAAGAATTTTGCACGTGATTTGCGTGCATATGTTCTTGGTTCTGATGCTCAGATTCTATTGAATAATTTGTTCAATAAGCGTGAAATTTGTAGCGATTTTCAGTTTGAATATGCAGTTGATAGTTCTGATAAACTTACAAGGCTGTTTTGGGCTGATCCTTTATCAATTCAGAAATATGATGCTTTTGGTGAATCTGTATCATTTGATGCGACATACTCAACTAACAGGTATGCATACTTATGATATATGTTGTGCATCTTGTTATATAGCATTATGAATTGTGTTTTAAGTATGTTTTTCTTTTATTTTGTTGCTACAGATATAATCTTATATTTGTGCCATTCACTGGTAAAGATAATCATGGAAGTTGTGTGACCTTTGGTGCTGGTCTAATTTCTCATGAGGATGAGGAATCATATTCATGGGTTCTTGAGAAGTTTGTTGAATGCATGAGGAGAAGACCAAGGATGATTATTACAGATCAAGATCCAGCTTTAAAAAAATCTGTTGAACGTGTTTTATATGATACGCGTCATCGATTTTGCATGTGGCATATCATGGTTAAAGTTATGGATAAGGTTCCACATCGACTTAAGACCGATTTACAGTTTAAAAAGGATTTTAATCGTCTTGCATGGTCTGAGTTTACTGAGCCTTTGAGTTTTGAACGAAGATGGAATGATTTAATGGAGAAATATGGTTTGGTTGGTGATAAATGGTTTGATTCTATGTTTGCTCAGCGTAGTTATTGGATTCCTTCATTTTTTAGAGATTGTCATATGAGTGGGTTATTTAAGACAACGTCTATGTCTGAGAGTCAGAATAGTTTTTTCCGTAGGTATTTCAATAGGGGTGCAAATCTGATTGAATTCTTTATTCATTTTGAGCGTGCTATTGAAGCTCAAAGAAATCAGTGTGATCGTCTCAATAGTGTTGATGTTTCTTGTTTCCCAAAGTTGGTGACAGATCTGGCAATTGAAAGGCATGCAGCAACTGTTTATACTAGTGGGATGTTTGTTGAGGTTCAAAAGCAGATTGTTTCAGCTAGTTTCAGTTGCTGCATATTGGAGATTAGGACTGGTGTCGGCGAGAATGTTTATGTAGTTGAAGATGGTGAAAGTGGTAAATTTAGTGTCACTTATAATTTGGCTGACTATAGTTGCAATTGTGATTGCAAGCACTTTGTGAGGTGTGGTTGGCTTTGTTCGCATGTATTTTGTGTGTTGAAGAATGTTAAGATTCAGAGGATTCCTGATCAATATATATTAAAGCGTTGGACAAAAGGAATTTGCGTTGGTAGAAGTACAAATTCTGGTGGGACAGATACTCTCTCTCAGTTATATTCTTTAGCTTATAGTTGTATAGGTTTGGTTCAAGGTGATTCTGTAAAGATGGAGAAGTTATTTCAAACTTTGAAAGGTGTGCATGATTCTTTGTCTGTGAATAGTTCTAGCAGTTCAAATGATGATCTTTTTAATGAGTTTTATGGTGGTGCACCTCCTGAAGTAGTTGATGTTCACCCACCTGATATTGTGAAGACAAAAGGTAGTGGAAGTCGTTTGAAGTCGAGGATTGAGAAGGCTTTAAGGGATAAGAATAAACCGAAACGAAGATGTGGCAATTGCAAAGAGATGGTGAACCATGATGCTCGTAATTGTGATCAGGAATGTGCTGTTAAATAAGTTTTTTATATTTTATTTTACATTTTTTGTATAGTATTCTTGATTAAGATTTACATAAATAATTGAAATATTTCATTGTTCTACGTTTTGCGTATTATTGTTCTATATTATACGTTATTGTTTTATCTGTTATGTATTTTATTGTTAGTTAACAGTATAAGTTAGACAAAACTATTATGTATTTTCGTATATATATTTATGCATTGTTAGTTAACAGTATTTGCATTTTTTGTTTTTGATTATGCAGTATATGCATTTCTTGTTTTTGATTATGCAATATATGCATTTTTTGTTTTTAATTATGCATTGTTAGTAAACAGTGGATGCATTTTTTGTGTTTGAATATGCATTGTTAGTTAACAGTATAAGTTACACAAAACTATTATGTATTTTCGTATATATATTTATGCATTGTTAGTTAACAGTATCTGCATTTTTTGTTTTTGATTATGCATTGTTTTTTATTATGCATTGTTTTATAATATTTTATTTTAGTGTTTAGTTTTTAGTGTTTAGTTTAGTGTTTAGTTTTTAGAGTTTAGTGTTTAGTGTTTAGTTTTTAGGGTTTAGTGTTTAGTTTTTAGGGTTTAGTTTTTAGTTTTTAGTGTTTAGGGTTTAGTGTTTAGGGTTTAGTTTTTAGTTTTTAGTGTTTAGTGTTTAGGGTTTATTTTTAATTTTTTAATTTTTAGTTCTTAGTGTTTAGTTTAGTGTTTAGTTTTTAGGGTTTAGTTTTTAGTTTTTAGGATTTAGTTTTTAGTGTTTAGGGTTTAGATTTTAGTGTTTAGGGTTTAGTGTTTTATTATGTTTAGAGATTATTGTTTAGTGTATAGGGTTTTTTTTTTTAAAAAAAATGTATTTACAAAAATAATTATTTGTAGTTAAAGTTTTATGCATTTTCATGTAGTAATATTTGCACATTAGTGTACGAAATTATGCATGTAAATTGGAGATACTGGACAAATTAAAAAAATATATGATAGCCTGGAGACATAATAAAATTTCATCAAAATATCATAATCTAGGACATCAAAATAACCTGGAAACATCACTGTTTTTCATCGAAAGATCAAAAAAGGAAAGAAAAAAAAAGATTGTTAGTTGTTTGCTATAGACATTTAGAATCATGTTTAAAGTCATAGTTTAAACCCCTATTCACATCCAGTGATCAAGCCAAGAATTGATGAGCTAAGGAAGAAGTATTTTGGGCAGATTCAATGACCCATCAGCACATGATACTCTGTATAAGATATTTGCTTCTTTCAGGTTGTGTGCTTTTTGCTCGTTGCAGTCACATCCGAGTATGTATGCGCAATACTTCATCCTCATTCTCATCATTTGCTTCTTTGCTTTGTTGGTCAGTCCGTGCCTCCAACTGTTTACGTCCCCCTTAAATGTTTCCATGTGTCTCATGACGTATATGCCACAGTCGGTGCTATTTTGTTTCTCGGCCCATGTTATCCTTGGAACTGTGAATGTGGGGTTGTCTAGCTTCTTTGCCTTTGCTGCCATTTTTCTTGTTCCCAATAAATTCTTCATGAATTCCACCTGGTTTAAGATTTATTAACATTTAGTTAACTATTATTTATATAATTACATACTATGAAATTGACACTATATATAAATGTTTTTAGGAACTTACCAACTTGATGCACATTTCATTGTATTTTTCAAAGTTACAGTCAACTGCAGTCTGATTTTTGTTGTCCAATATGAACACTGTTCCCACCCGTATGTCGATGCATATTAGGAAATAGTGTTCATACCTATAAATAGGGAAGAAGAACTGCAAAAACAATTAAAGTATGTGAGTTACAATGTGTTAAAGTTTTATATGTGTAAGTTTTGAATATATTTATTACATACCATGTCTATTTCCTTGAGCTGAATGCTTTTGGTGTTATTTAGTTCATACTGAAACTTTTCTTGAAAAACCTCTTGCATTTTTTCATTGGACCAGTTGGTATTTGGCATGCTGATTGTGATGAGCTGTATAGTATAATTTTGTTATGAAATAATTGTTAGCTATCATGTATAAATGAATAATATTAAATATAAGATAATTTTATTATACTTACAGAAGGATCTGTTGTAGCAAAGAATCTGACTGGTGAATCCTTTGAACGGACTGATTCGTTTTCATTCAGAATCCTGCTCCAGATATCAATTACTGATATGTTTATGTATTCACCATGTTTCATTGACATTATCTCTTGTCTGGGGAGCTGCGTTTCCTTGTTCTTGAATAGGATGTCATTCCTGTTATGCATTTATGTTTATGTTAAATTGTTGATGTGTTTTGTAAAATAAATCTACAGACAATAAAAGAAACTTAGAAAATAAATATACATGGTGTCTTCGCTATTGTGCAGAGCAAAGTAGGCTAGCTGGTTCTCTTGTGTTGTCATGCTTTCAGAAGCGCTTAGTGATCGTCTTGCAAAAGGCGATACTAGCATTGCTGTCTTTTTTGTCTCCCTCTTGACAGGAACTTCTTCCGCAGGTTCAGTATTGCTTCTGGTAGTTCTCCTCTTTGTAGGAGTGTCATCCAATTTCTAAAAATATGGTAATATTTTATGTTATAATTGTTGTCTAATAAAAGTTTTATTAATATGAATCATTACCTCTTCTTCTTCCTGCTTTCTTTTGCCTTTGTCCTTTGTTATTTTTTCTGACTTCACTGCTTTGAGTTTGTCCATTCTTGCTTTCATTTCCATCTGTAGTTGCCTCTGTTTTTGTCTTTCTGCAAGTGCCTCTTGTTCCAATTTCTTTCTCGCTTCTGCTGTTTGATCTTCCAATTTTTTCCAAACAGTTTCATCAAACTGTTTGGCCTGTTCTTTCTTTTTCTTGCTGTGTTTTTTCTCAGCTTCTTGAACAACCTGTATACATATATATGTAAATTTTTGAATCATTATTTACCTTAAACCTGTTACCTGTATACATATATATTATTTGTACCTTTTCCATTTCGTTTTCGAATTGATTTTGTGCAGTGTGTTGTTCCATTTCATCTATCACGTCATTCCCCTGTTCGTATGCATGTATATGTATGAAAACATGCATTGTAGTGATCTAAGGTATGCATTATATATAAATTATTTAATTTCTTCTACCTGTTTTTTGAATTTTTCAAGTATTTTTTCTACCTGGCCTTCCTGTTCTTTCTCTTCTCCTGTCTCTGTCTGTTCTTCCTCGTCCTTGTCAAATGGTTCTTTTTGTGGTTCTTGCTGGTTCTCAAATGCTGCTCCTCCCTGTTCATCTTTTTCTTGTTCTTCCTGTCCTTCTTTTTGTTGTTCATCTTCCTGTCCATCATCTTTTTCCTTTTCTTGCTGCACTTCAGTCTGTTTATGCATATTAATGTATTTAGAAATGTATATTATAAGACTATAATAAGGATAATATCTTTATAATTTATTACATTTACCTCTGGAATTGTAACTACTACGATTTCCGGCTCTTGCTCCTCTTCAGGCTGTTTACGCATACTTATGAGTTAAGAAATTCATATTTTTTGATAATTCTATGCAATAAATATAAATTATGTTTATATTATATATAAATGCATTACCTCTTCATTTTCATCTCTGTTTGGAGTTGAAAAGATGAAATTGTCATCATCCAGATTGATATTGTTGTCATCAGCGAACATTTGAGAAAGTCCAAGGCTGAATGTAGGAGCATTGTCCAATTCCTGTATGTATTCCTCTCTCATTAGAACAGCTTTAATAATATCATCTATTGCCTTGCATACATCATTCTGGCCCCAGAATATATCATCCAATTGAGATTCTCTCATCTCAGAAGAGCTTGGTTCAGTATCCCTTGGCTTTTGGCTGATGTCATATCCAATCAATTTGTGTGCGTGTTCCATTGTTTGCATGAAAGTGTCATCATCAAATGCCTGAGCAGGTACTGACTTTAGTTTTTGCACAAATGCAACAAGTTTTGTTGCAATCTCGCTAGCATCTTTGATGATTTCACTGACTGCTTCCTGAATTCCACTGGTTTGTTCTTCTGTTTCGAATGAATTGAAATCTTCATTCTGTGGAACTTCAATTGGGAAGCACACAATTCCATACCCAAAACCTCCAGCACCGAATTCATCATCTTCGCGTTGCCTCAGTTTCTGATAATCCCAATTTGAGATTGCTGGGTAGTTCCTTGAATATGACTTTGCAGCATAAGTTTTTATTCTATCCACATAGAATGCCTGCATTTTTTTGAAAGATTAAAGTATATATTAATGTTATAGAAACTTATGTTCAAAAATTATAAAATTTTAAAAACTCATTCTTACCATCAGGAATAATGTAGGCCCACAGAAGTTTTTCTTTTTGTCTTCCATGCTTTTCTTTTTGAAATGAGAGATTTAATCAGAAAATCTCCCCAGTCAAGATTTCGAGCATCTTCAACATCATCGAAATGGTGCATTGTTGGAGCTGTGATATATCCAACATTTGTGTTCTCTATCAGAGATGCAACAACTAGAATAAGGAAATGGCGTTTGAACCAAACTCCTCCTTCCTCCAGTGCTAACATTTGAGTAGCAATCTGTGCGGGGCTTATTTTGTTTCTGTTTGGAAAAAAGTCAAACCACTCTTCCAGCAAGTCCTGTCCCTCATTGTTTGTCCTCTTCGCGATCTGTTTCTTCCCTTTCGGGAAACCAAAGACTCTGTACACATCTTCTTCTTCAATTAGCAGAAACTTCCCTTTTGCAAGCTGTAAAGCACAATCTCTGTAGTCAAAACTCTCCACAACCCAGTATGCCAAAGTTGAAGGGAATTCCTTAACTTTTATCTTCAATATGTTTCCAAAACCAAGCTCTATTATTTGTGCTTTTTGTGTTGGATTCATTCTCTCTATAGCATCAACTAACGAGTAGGTTGTTGTCCTACTTGTTAGTCTTTGCCCTCGACTCTTCTCTTTTTTCGTTTCTATTTGTTCAGCATGCACTACAACCTCTTTTGAGCTTTCGGATTCTGGACTTTTTTTGATTATCAGCCTTTTTGATTTTCTCCCTTCCTTCTGCTTTTGCTTTTGTTTTTGTTTTTTGGGCGTTGCGGTCGCCTTCTGTTTGCCCTTTCCTTTGTATTCTACTATTTGTTTTGATTTAGATCCGCTTCCTGTTGGAGTCTCTTCGACAAAATCATCATTTGATGTGTCTGTAATAGTTATTTTGCAATTAAGATAACAGAAAAATGCATAATATATGATACCGAAGTGCATAGTGCAATTAGTGGAAATGCATATAAATACTTGATGGCATGCATATTAGTATAAATGATTATGAATGTACAGAAATGGACATATGCATAAAAAAACAAAACCAAATGCATTAACTAACATAACAATATGCACAAAGAGTATGCAGAACATATTCACTGTACAGAACATAGTATACAGAATACATTCAAATCATTTATAGCCTCACTAACTTCTATTTTTGGATCTATTCATATTTACTGAAATGGACATATGCATAACAAACAAATCAAAATGCATTAACGAACATATCAATATGCACAAAGAGTATGCAGAACATATTCACTATACAGAACATAGTATACAGAACATATTCAAATCATTTATAGCCCCACCAACTTCTATTTTTGGATCTATTCATGTTTTGAAAGTTGTAATTATTTGAGTAGGGACAAATAAAGTATACATTTTAATGAAAAGTGAGGACCACATCTCTATAATATGCATAAACAATTCATGAAAGTCATATATCACATAAAAAAAATATAAATTTAGTGCTCTTTTTTTTCGATTCCATAAATAGTAAAGTTAGGGTTTTCTATATCGATTTAAAATATAGTTACTCTTGTTTGAAGTATGAAATAAGTTTAAAATTTGTGAAATCCAGAAGATGCATAATCATTTGTAAGCAAATGCAAAACCCTAGATAGACGAAAGCAAATTCAAACACTATGAACTGACCATCATCTTTCTTAGAATGTTTCTTTCTTGCTGGTTTTTTTATTCTTCTCGCCATTATCAGTGTTCTTGTACGAAATCGTCGATTAAAGTAGAAGAAATCGGAAGAATGCAGAAGAAGAAGTGAAGAAGATGAAGACTGTTGATTTACGGATGCATTCGCGATGTAGTATTAAATTATTTACTGTCAGAAATCAAATTATTACTATCGCGACCGCCTCAGTAATAGTGTAAAATTACAATGCTACCCCTGTCAAATTGTTAATTTACAAAAAAGGCGGAACGGGTCGATCCGTTTGACCCGCGTTGGATCCGCGTGTTTATACACGTGTCAGCATCCTGTTTCACCCTGCTTTTTTTGATCTAATGGTCTAGATTTGGATCTACGGATCTATTATAAGCATAGGGATCCACCGGAACCCAACCCTATATATATATATATATATATATATATATAGGGTATGGTTCTAGAGAGAACTACATTATTTGTGAGAACGTGAGAACCATCAAATCTAATGCATTCACTGTAAAAATTAATGCATTCGCTGTTAAAATTAATGCACTCAAAAAAATTAAAAAAATTGCTACCTTCAGGATTCAAACCCAGGATCTGCATTCATCCAACAAGATGATACATTCACCGTAGATCTTGATAATCGAATGGCTGAAAATGGTTCTCCGTTCTTTTTTTATTTATGGTTCTTTCCTGAACCTCTCCCTATATATATATATATATATATATATATATATATATGTTTCAATACTAAATCCGCTCTTTCATCGGTAACCAAAGCACTTTAGGGTACACATCAGATAAAATTTGTTGAAAAAAATTGAATATATTGTAATTATCGAAATACTATTAGAAAGTGGTCTTGTAATTCTAATACTTTAAAATTTAAAGTCATATTTAAATTGTAAATTTGGATAAACATTAGGGTTAATTGCCCCTAAATACACCATCTTTCCTTGAATTCTACAATTGCACATCACCTTTAAAATCCGCCCCTAAATACACCACATTTCCTTGAATTCTACAATTGCACATCACCTTTAAATCCGCCCCAAAATACATCACCTTTATATTTTTTTTTGTTTTTGCACATGACATAAAAAATCCTCAAGAAATAAATTAAAGTGTTAATTTATAAATTTAAATATCTTTTTAGCAGCGGAAATATGATAAAATAAAATTCTTTATAAAGTTTAAAATCATATATATATATATATATATATATATATATGATTTTCGTAAAAGTATTTTCGTAAAGAAATAAATTCCCTAATAAATTTTAGAAAGAACTTGAATTAAAAAAATAAACAAGTCATGACATTAAGAAAATAAAATGAAACTTTTATTTTAATAAATTTCACACGAATTCGATATAATTTGGAATTTAGAGTTACAATAATCAAAAATACCACATGAATAATATAATGAGTTTGAAAGAAACATTTTTTTTTTATTTTTTTTAAAGAGGTTCGATCGACGCGCCCATTCGACTCTCCACGCGCCTCCAATGTCATTTACCTGAAATATTAAATATGGGATAAGCATACATAGTATACTTAGTGTGGGAACATGCAATTATTGTCCACGTTAATAAAATGGTAATACATACTATCATAATATTCAAAACGACACAGTTTTGCCAATCTGGAAGCCATGTCATTTAAAGTGGTAACACCATAATCTAATTAAAGTGTTAATTTATAAATTTAAATATCTTTTTAGCAGCGGAAATATAACAAAATAAAATTCTTTATAAATTTTTATAAAGAATTTTATTTTATTATATTTCCGCTGCTAAAAAGATATTTAAATTTATAAATTAACACTTTAATTTATTTCTTGAGGATTTTTTATGTCATGTGCAAAAACAGAAAAAATATAAAGGTGATGTATTTTGGGGCGGATTTAAAGGTGATGTGCAATTGTAGAATTCAAGGAAATGTGATGTATTTAGGAGCGGATTTTAAAGGTGATGTGCAATTGTAGAATTCAAGGAAAGGTGGTGTATTTAGGGGCAATTAACCCTAAACATTATATTATATTTAACAATTAACCATTAAATATTTGATAGTGTCAAACTTAGAAAATGGTACATTTCTCCTGCTCAAAATGAATAATCACCATCCAATATTTTGATATATTTGTGGTGATTTTCGAGCTACCCAAACAAATAGAAGGGTTAATTAAGTACAAACATTGGAATGATTTAAGATTTTAACTAATACTCGTACCTATTGTGATTAATTAACAAATCACCCTAAATCGCATCCACCACTTGATTCCTTGTAATTTATGTAATAATCGCAGTAACAAAACACTAATGATAGTTATTAACAAAATGGTTATGTTGGGTTATTAACCGAAATGGTATTCCAAAGGAAGGAGCGAAAAGGACGTCGCATTTGATGTAACGAATATCAAATAATTGCTTTGCTTCTAAAACTTAGGTGTTGTTAGTCTCTACAGAAGCCCGTCATGTGGTCCCCAAGCATCCATTTCATTAAAGATTGTTTACATTTCAAATATATTAGATAATAGTGACAACTCATTTAAAACATTAGATAACAAGTCACATATATATAACCCCGTCAAAAAAAAACAAGTCACATATAATATTTAAACAAATTAGTGAGATTACCATTTTGGCATGCTGATATTAATATTAATGGTTGTGGTTGCAGTGAGGAGGGCAAAATAGTCATAACATAGAGGAATAAAGTTGAGGGGTCCCAAATGCCTCCACAACGACGGGCACCCACGTCCGACTGAAGAATAAGAGACAAATGAGGCGATGCCCCAACTCAAGATTTCACAAAATCTTCTTGTCTCACTATTCTCCATCACACTACCATTATTAACAAATCCACCCAAATTACTTGCATGCCCTTGCCCCTTAACACTCTCTAACTCATTTTCAATTTTATATTCTTTATATCTTTATATCATTTTAATACGTTTGTTTTTATGAAAGTGTGTATTTTTTGTTTTTTTTTTAATAGTATCTCACCTTTATTTTTAGAGGTGGTCTCCTGTGCACTCGGGTGCACTGACACTAACACTAACACTATAATGAAATGACACTAACATTAAATGACACTATCATGTTATCGAAATGACACTGTACATCCGGATGCACATGAGAATTTGTGTTATTTTTATTCCCAATTTCTCAACTTATTCATAATTTTATCATACATGGTCAATCACAAACCCCTTATTTTTCATCTTCAAATTTTCAGTTTATTCACAATTTTATCTTACATGGTCAATCACAAACCCCTTATTTTTCCTTCAAATTTTCAGTTTATTCACAATTTTATCATACATGATCAAATCACGAATCCCTTATTTTTCATCTTCAATTTCTCAACTTATTCACAATTTTATCATACATGGTCCACCACAAAATCCTTTTTTTTCTTTTTGTTCTGACTATATAACATAACATTATAACAAAAGTGTATCACTTTCTCTACTAATAACATATTCACATAATATTTATTAAATGCAGTGCCAACAAAAAGTAATGCACATTTGTAAGGGATGACTGATGCAATTCTCTATTTACTATATACAAAAGCATAATAACTTGCAAATACATTCAATTAGAAGGATCAATTTATTAATTATTGTAAATAAATCAGATAAGACGTGTTAAAAATTTTTATTTTCAATTAACGTTTTTCTTTAAAATGTAGAGATATTAATTCTTTAGTAAGAGGATTTTATTCAATTTCTTATTTATGTTTTAATCAAAATATGTTCTTCCTATTTTTGTAACATTTTATTCTCATTTTTTTTTCAATATACATATTAAATAAAAGTTCAAACAAATACCTTTAATTTGATATCAAATAAATTATAAATACTTTTAGCGTAGTTTTTTTTTCGAAAAATCTGTTTTTTATTTCCTTTCAATTCTATCCTTTACTTTTTTAGACAATTCTCTTTCACTTTTAAGACTGCCGTTTCCAATTTTTCCCCCTATTATCATTTTCATTGTTTCTTTTTCTTTCTTCTCTAGTAGGGGTTTTGGCAAATAAAATTACGAATTATTTTAAAATTATAATTTTAAGGTGATTTTTGAAATGTGACGAATTAAATTATCATATTTTTAATTTTTGTATTTCATCCCACCAATTATTTTCAATCTCCAGATTGTTGAGTTTGTAACACCCCAAATATTTAGATTTATTATATAAGTTGAATTATTAGTATTTTACATACTTTTTCTTCTTATATATATATAATATAAAGTCTAATTTCTTTATTTATAGGCCTTGATAATAATAATAATAATAATAATAACAATAATAATAATAATAATAATAATAATAATAATAATAATAATAATAATAATAATAATAATAATTAAAATGACATTAAGAATTGGATCATTTTTTTTTATCTCGTTTAGTTTTCATACGTGAAGTGTTATATGTATGGATAGAGATGTATCCAATATAAATCAATCATTAAAAAGTTTCATTCATTATACACATATATATATGTAAATATATGTCACGTTTTTTTTTTTCAATTAATTTGTAGGAATTCTATTAAAACTACAATTATTATCTACATTAACTTCTTTGTGGATACATATATATAAATAAATATATTATTATATTATTAGATTATATTTTATCACTAAGGATATATATGCATGCAATTATTATATATATACACGTATCTAGTAGTAGTAGAACACGTAAGTTTATTGAATGACATATTAATATTTATACTAATAACTAATTTGATCATATAAAGTTAGATTGACATAAATAAATTTTGGAGTCTATCAAAGCTTTTCCTACTGCTAATATATATTTATGAGCACACGACCATGATAAGGGATGAGCAAAACATAATTATAAATATATGAACTTTAAACTCATTACTCGTTTTTTTTTTTTTTTTTCAAATTAAAGTTGACTTGGAATGTCTGAATCTTGACGTGGACAATTTGGCGCAGATATACGATGACATCGTTTTTTGTAAGTGGAAAATAACCCAAAACTAAAATATGAAAGTGAACGATAAAAATTTATCTACAAATTTCACAAGTTCAGAAAGCCAATTTCATCTTTAATATTTGGGGATTTCAAAAAGCCAATTTCATCATTTAGAAAGACAAATTCAGAAATGCAGAATAAAAAAAAGAGGTCAAAAATTGAAGGGTGAAGATTAATTTTTATAGCTAGAAATTGTCCACGACAAAATTTAGGCATTCCAAGTCAGCTTTAATTAAAAAAAAATGAAAAACGAATCAAAAATTGAATACGTTTAAAGTCATATATTTATAATTATGTTTTAATGTTCATGTTAAATATAAAAAATGAGTATTTATAATTTCACGTTAAATATCAAAATATGGGTAAAGTTTTATACACCAATTATCCATTATTTTATATTTGAACTATAGCTATTGGAAGAATATATTTTATTTTATTACGAGTAATCATTACACAAAAATCTTGACATGAGATGCCAGCCTCACTGAAGCCAGCATCACGAAAATGAGATTGCACAACATTGATATTTTCAATTTGATCCACACACAGTCATGTGCGTACTGTTCTGGGATAGTTGGATGAACGCGGTGATGGATGCGGGGGGTGCGTTGAGTAGGTTACACGCTAGATTGGGTTGGATTTCAATGCGGACTGTCAGCTTGAGGTTTTCCGAAGCAAGCCAGATGGAGTTTATTGACAGCCGCTCGAAGCTGCGTTTCAGCGCTGTGATGGATACGCTGCATAGGACTTGCTTGGTTGCCTGCTCCTCCGGAGCAAAGCTCGGGCAGTTTTATGCTCGGAGCTGTTCTTCTCCGACGTGCTGCTTTGCGCAGCATGCTGCTGAGACGTTATAAGATGATCCTCTCGACGAGGTCTTGTGCTGGTGTGGAGGGTGCGCTCGTTGATTTTCTTTGTATTGTTCGTTCTTGCTCCGCTTCGGGTGGAAGTTTCAATGTTCTTTGGTATGAGATTCTTAGGATGTTCACTTTCTGGCGACGGCATCTCACCGGCCAGAAGTCTCAGCTCAGCAGTTCCGTCCGCAAGGAACTACTGGCGATGGCGTATTACCGGCTGAGTAGTTACCATTGCGAGGTTCTTGGGCTTCAGTGCGTTGGAAAGCTACCGGCGACGGCGTATAACCGGCTGTGTAGCTTTGTTTTTGTTGGTTGGCTTTGTTCGGACTTTTGCCTTCGTTCTGTTTGGGATTTGGGAATGCTACCAGCGACGGAGTCTAACCGGCCGTGTAGTTTAACCCTTACCGTTCGGCATTTTGGCGACGGCGTCTCACCGGCCATTTGCCTTTTTTCTGTTGTTCTTTTTTGGAGGAGAGCCGGGATTGTTTGGGGACGATGGTTAGGCCGGAGTTCCGGAAACTTTCCCTTCCGCTCTTCTCCTCTTTTGTTTTACTCCTTTAGACGGGTACTCTTTTTCCTTTTCCCGGTTTTTCCCATTGGGTTTTCCGTGAAAATGTTTAATGAGGCTCGGCCCTTAGTCTGCTCTCCTGTGCTTTCAAGGGTTTCTTTTTAGGTTTCTTTTTTAATAAAATCGCATTTTAATAATTATTAAATTCAGTATGTCATTTTCGTGGTGATGGAGAAAAAAGGGTTAATGTTTTATGTCATGAACTTTCAAACGTTTTTCATAAAATATCTCGAATTTTCTCTTAAAAAAATCTGAATTTTTAATTTTTTTTTATAGAAAATATCACGCTACACAAAATTTGATGATAAAAAAATGACAAAAAACTCAAAATGGTGGTTCTTAAAATGATTTTCCAACAATGACGGTTCCCAAAATATTTCTTTTGACGAGATAATTCATCTTTTTGTCAACGAATTTTGTATAGCGGAATATTTTGTGAAAAAAACTGAAAATTCGGAGTTTTTTAGGAAAAAATAAAAATTCGAGACATTTTATGGAAAATGATGAAAGTTCCGGACATTTTATGGGAAGGGAGCCGATGCAAAGCGGTTCCGGAAGATAGCATAAAAGGTCGTCTCAGAAATGCGGGGGAAATGAGCTACAAGCCGAGGGACTTTGTAGTTGATTGTAGCAATAGTGATAGCATGAGGGCAATGAATAATATAGTTCATAGACGTTGGTCAGATGAGATGGACGACTATCCTGATTTATGGGATTGCTAGTGTCTTCAGGTTTCTTTGCTTAACGATCTCTTTGCGAGTTTCGTGCCCTTAGTCTGCGTTTTGTGCTCTCAAGGGATTTTTTTCTTTTTCTTTTATAATAAACCTCAATTTAATAAAAAAAAAAATGAAAGTTCCGGACATAAAACAATATTAACTCAAAAAAAAAAAAAAAACCGCTACATGTTAATTTTGCAATAAACTGAGAAGTAGTAATATTATTATTAGATTTCAAAGATTGTGGTAAAATTACAAATTATATGAAAGTTAGTGCATGGGTCCTAACTTTAAAAATGATAAAAGAGATTTAGAATTAACTCGAGTGAAATTGTAAGTTCGGAATGTGTTCTTTTAAAAATATATTAGTAATTAATACTTCCTCCGCGTCCGCGATATCATTTTCATATTTGTCATTTCGGTCTGTCCATGACATCATTTTCACTTTCATTTATAGAAGTAGGGTCTACAAACTTCCACTCACAATAATAATGAGACCCAAATTTCAATCACTACAAATCCACTACTATCTATTACTCCCTCCGTCCCACTGTATCTGAGACTCTTTCTATTTAAGGCGTCCCACTGTAAGTGAGATTCTTTCTTTTTTTGGTAAAGATTTTACCCTTTAAACACATTTTTATTTTTTCACCTATAAATAAAATACACTTTTTTTAAAAAAAAAATTTGTGTCAAAAAAAAAGTCTCACATACAGTGGGACGGAGGGAGTACTATCCATCACTTTTTTTAAAACTCACGTCGTTCATAATATGAAAACGATATCGCGGATGAAGGGAGTGGAAAAAATTGAATTGACAATTAAGCATTTTTATAGAGGGGATAGCTAATTTACGTACAAGATTTATCTACTTACGTACGTACGTCAGAAACATCAAATTATGCGGCCGCGGCAGCGCGCGTTTGACATATTTGAGATTTTGAGGTTTCTTTTAGCGCGTTTGACATATTTGAGATTTTGAGGTTTCTTTAGCAGCCACTCAAAGTTGTCTGCTTAGAATTGCACTACTACACGCATACACTAAACAAATACTAAGAGAATAATATATGTCGTAGATTGAGTGAAAGAAACCAAGATTATTACTACTAGTATTTTTTTTCTTTTACAATAACAAAAGTTCCTCATTAAAGTTCGTGAAAAAGCATGAGTTATGCCTCAAATTACCCATGTAGTTGAAACAGAAGAATCAATGATGTCAGAAGAGATAAGAACTCTTGATGCAATGATGCTCATCTTTTTTTTTTCTTTGGAAACTTACTCGATAAGCAACATGCATGTTTAAATATTTTCAACAAAAAAATTCATTACTAATTTAAGGGAATACCACTATCTAGTCTGTCATTATATTCTTAAACTGTGGTAGTAGTTGGGACACAAACTAACAAAAGTGGCCAAAAAATCCTTGGTGTACTAGACAAAGAAACTATTAAATCTTTTGTAGGGATCACATTAATTGGACCACCCCATGTCACTAACGCAATATTGTAAAGTTATGAATAATTAACAACTTAAATTGGACCATAAGTTTTGCCTTAGATTTAGTATTAATCGAAAGTTGAAATTCAAGAAATTGTGTATAAATTCCGGGCGCTAATGATGTCATTTGAAGGAATATGTGAGTTTGTTGATGTAAAACCTTAATCTGTCGAATTTATTTGTGTGTAACAAGTCATCGACTCAGTAAATAGGGAATTAATTAGTGTATTTTAAAAAAAAGTGGTATTTTGTTGAATATTCCGAAGAACCCGAACCCAAAGGAGCGAATCAGAAAACTGGGGAACACGTGGAAGAAGGTGTCAAAATTTGGAATTTTGGAAAGGGACATTGGGCTCTCTTGCGAACAGAAAGAATCGGAGCTGGTCAAACAACTGGCGGAAGGAGAGGAAGCGCCCAGGAACTTGGAGAATGTTGGAAATCCGTGATCAATGAAATTACTATCCTACAAACATCAGAGGGCTGGGGAGTAAAATCAAGAAGAGAGAGATCCGGGAAATAGTCAAGCAGCAAGAGGTGGATTTTGGGTTCATTCAAGAAACAAAGTTGGGGCTTCTTACAGATTCTGACATGAAATGTATTGGGGGATCAGAGAGTGTTGGATTTGCACAACGCCAAGCAGAAGGAAGATCGGGAGGAATCCTTACTTTGTGGAACCCATCAAAGTTTTCGTGTGTTCCAGTCAGTGGGACATGGAGGGAGCCCTGATTGTTAATGGAAGATGGACCACAGGGTAATATCTCCATGGTTCTTATTAATGTGTATGCTCCCCAAATTCTGAATGACAGAGTGGATCTGTGGGATAGAATCAGTGTGGTGGTGGAACAAAATAGAGATTGTTGTGTCTGCGTGGTCGGCGATTTCAATTCAGTTAGAACAGTTTCGGATAGAGAAGGTATGGGCTCTCAATTCTCTTCCACGGATATCCAAATGTTTGAGAACTTTATCACTAGGAATGACTTGGAGGAGATTAAATTACTTAACAGGAAGTACACTTGGTACCAACCTCAGGGTTATGTAAGACTAAATTGGATAGGTTCTTGGTGAACAGCAAATGGCTGTCATCTTGGCCACAATCTAAAGCGAGAGGAATGCCGAGAACAGTCTCAGACCATTGTCCAATTTTGATGGAAACAAGACAGGTGGATTGGGGACCCAAACCTTTCAGGTTCATCAACGCTTGGACTAATCATCCGGACTTCTACAAAGTTGTTGAGAACTCATCGGCAAAGGAGTGGCATCTGGGGATGGAGCAGTTTCGTCTTCAAAGAAAAATTAAAGAGGCTTAAGGAAGACCTAAAGAGGTGGAATAAGGCAGAGTTCGGCTCGATTGAGGAGAATATCTCGAGCTTGAAGGCTGAAATTTCAAAATAGGATGCAATCGACGATACTCTGGGGCTTGAGGAGGAGGATATCTTGAAGAGGAACAAAACAACGGCAAACCTGATCACACAAATGAAAAACAGGGACAGCCTACTCTCACAAAAGGCTAGAACAACCTGGCTCCAGGATGGGGATGTTAACAGCACCTTCTTTCACAGGGTCATCAACGGAAGAAGGAAAAGAAATGAGCTTGCGGGTCTCTTGTTGAAGGATAGATGGCTGGAGGAACCGGTGGAGGTTAAAAAGGAAGCCATAGCTCACTTCGAAAGGCAATACGCAGGAAAGAACAGAGTCATACCAGCCTTACCAGAAGATTTTGTTCAGAAAAAAATACCAACAGATTTAAGAGATTGGCTCGACTCTCCTTTCACCGAAGCCGAGATCAAAAATGCAGTTTGGAATTGCGACGGCAGTAAAAGTCCCGGTCCGGACGGCTTCAATTTTCTTTTTATGAAGAAGTGTTGGAATATTATCAAAGGTGACATTTGTAAGACGTTGAAAGAGTTCCATTCCAACGGAGCAATGGCAAGAGGATGTAATCCTTCTTTCATAGTGTTAATTCCTAAGAAAGAGACGGCAATGGAGTTGAAGGATTTCAGACCCATCTCCCTTATCAACTGCCTCTACAAAGTGGTAGCGAAAGTTCTTGCTAATAGAATGAAACAGGTAATGCATTTTATTATTTCAGATCGCCAAAGTGCTTTTCTTGAAGGCAGGTACATCCTTGATGGGGTCGTGATACTTAATGAAATTTTGGAGGATGCCAAAAAGAGGAAGAGAGGGATTGCTCTTTTTAAAGCGGATTTTGCCAAGGCGTATGATACGGTTGATTGGAAGTTTCTTGATATCATGCTTGAGAAGATGAACTTCAGTCCGAAATGGAGAAACTGGATTGCAGGATGTTTGAGCTCGGCAACAGCTAATGTGTTGATTAATGGCAGCCCTTCCGGAGAGTTCCAACTCGAGAGAGGAATTAGACAAGGGGATCCACTCTCTCCTTTTCTTTTCCTTATTGTCGCCGAAGGTTTGAACCTTTTGATCGAAAGAGCCACCAATAAGGGTCTGCTGGAACCATGCACTGTCGGAAACAATGGTTTGACAATCTCACATTTGCAATATGCCGACGACACGATGTTCGTTGCGTCGGACAAGAAAGAAAATGCTTGGGCCTTCAAATGTATTCTTAAACTTTTGAGCAGCTCTCGGGCCTTAAGGTTAATTTTGAAAAAGCAGCTTGTTTGGCGTGGGATTGAAAAGAACAGAGAGCGAACGAGATGGCAGCCCAACTGAACTGCAGATGGGAACACTTCCAACCAAATATCTCGGAATGAAGATCGGTTCTCGTTTTTCCCGGGTGGAGGATTGGAGATTTCTGGTAGAGAAGATAAAGAAGAAAATGGAGAAGTGGAAAAATCGCAAGCTCTCCTTCGCCGGAAGAGTTACCTTGATCCGATCAGTTCTCACCTCAATACCGATTTATCAACTGTCATTCTGCTTGCTTCCCAAAAAATCCTGAAAGAAATTCGAAGTTTACTGGTAATTTCCTTTGGGGAGGGGGAGGAAATTTGGAAGGAAAAAAAAATTCATTGGGTTAATTGGGAGACACTTTGCGCGGAAAAAGAGATGGGGGGCTTGGTTTTATTGATCTGGAAAGATTCAATAAGGCCTTAATGGTCAAATGGATTTGGCGCCTTTCTCACTGAAAGCGACTCTCTTTGGGCTCGGGTGGTTAGGACTTGTAAAGGCAATATCTGTTAGGACGACGAAGGGTTCAGGAGTGAGGGGAATCGGGACAAGAGAGCGGGCTGGTGGAATAAGGTCCTGCAATCTTAGCGGGGGAATTAATGAAAGATGGTTTTCAAAGGAATATGGAGATGCAAGTTGGTGACCGGAGGGTCTTTTTCCTTTTGGAATCATTGCTGGATAGGGGATAAGCGCCTTAGGGACAGATTTCCAAGATTATTTCGCCTCAACACTAATCAGGATGGAAACAATAGGAGCATGGGGAATTGGCTGGAAGGAATCTGGAGATGGTCATTGCAATGGAGCCCGCGAACTGCTTGATAGAGAGAAGGAGCAGGTGGAAGAACTCTTTTCAATCATCAACACATTCTTGGTCTCTGAAGGTAAACCCGACGGTTGGAAATGGAAAGCAAATCCAACGGGAACCTTCTCGGTCAAATCAGCATACCAAAGTTTCGAGAAAGATCTAAGGCCAACTGGAGGGTAGGAACAACGGTTTGGACCTCAACATTATCTGGAAAGCTCCGGCAGCGCACAAAGCTAAAACGACAGCGTGGAGGATCATGAATGGAAAATGGCGACAATGGACAACCTTTTGAAAAGACAGGTGCATATTCCGAATCAAGATCAACTCTGTGTTTTTTGTCAAGAGCAGCCCGAAGATATCAGTCACATTTTCTTCTCCTTGCCAAAGATCGACTGAAATCTGGTACGAACTTCTACTCCTGGCTTGGAAAATGGTCTGCTCTTCATTCAAAAGCGAAGACCATTTCTTGGCCTTCACGAATCTTGGTAACAAAAAAGACACTAATTTTCTGGTTGGAGTGTGGATCTGTGCAGTTTGGAGTATCTGGAATGAAAGGAATGATCACCGGTTTAATGACGGTAAGTGGGATAAAGGAAAACTCTTGGCAGCAATTAAATCGAGAATGTGGAGTTGGAAACAGGCATATAACTTGACCACTGCATCTGAGGATTTTAGCTCTTGGTTCATCGTTGCTAATCTCGAGAACTGACGCTCTCGTTTTTGAGAATGTTGCTCCTCGTTGTTTTTTCCTTGTTTCCGTTATCTCTGTAACTTGTTGGTACTACTGGTACCACCATCTTTCTCTCTATAAAATCCCTCTTTTTCCTGATCAAAAAAAAAAAGTAGTATGAATTTTTGGGGAGAATTTGGGAATGGGAAATAATTAATGTGGTTGAATGTAACGTGGGACAGGTTGTCATGTAGTTGAACTGGATCCTCAAACATTGACAATTGGAAAGGAAAGGATTATTGGTTTCGTAGGGAAAGGGGAAACTCTCCATATTCCTATTTTCTTTTCTTTCTTTGAAAAATTATAATTTGAATAAAGTTTACTGATAAAAGTTGTTTGTTTGAGCAGGCATAGTAATATTTAAATTGGGGATAATGCTGATAACATTTTTGTGGGAAGAAAAAAAATTAAGGAAAAGGGAGAATCCCAGAAGCAAGCAAGGAGCAAATAGACTAAAAAGGCGAGTTACAAATTGTGTTGTGTATGTGTTGGTTTGGAGGAGTCAAAGGAGCTTGCGTGTGGGTGTTGAAGACACAAACAGAAACATGAAGAGCATTTTAAGGAGATAGCTAAGAGTAAACAAACAAACGTCAAACTCCTCCCTAATTAAATATCTCTCTCTCAATTCTTAAAAAAAAAAATCTCTCTTTCTCTCTCTCTGCAAAACAATGAAACCACTAACAAGTTTTGGTGCCGGAATTAGTAACCAATCTCTTCCGGCAGTACTTTTTTTCTTTATTACTTTCACAAAAGATAATTTTAATAGTGAATGATACGAATTTTAATAAAAGTAATTAATTATATTGTGAGTGAAGAAGGGTATCCATTTAAAAGTAGTGTTAATAGTGATAACTAACTGTAATGTGAGTGGAGAAAGAGGCCCATGCATCACGTGATAAAAAATTTCAAAAATAAATATGGATTAATTTTTGTGGACGTCCAAAAATAATAAAAATAAACTATTTTTTTGTGAACGTAAGGAGTATTATTTTTTAATTTTATCTCTACCGAGCACTCCCAGCAGAAATCCCAAAATTATGCTCCTATATTCCTCCCTAAAACTTCCCTATTTAATTTTAGGATCTCCATTTTATAAATGCATACACCAGATCTCCTATTTTCTACATAAAAGCAATAATTATGTGTGGGCCCTATTAATTATAAGCTTAAAATAAATTTAGGGTGGGTGTAAATTTAAGATCGAATTTAGGTAGATGTAAAATTTTTTGTGGGTCCCATCCAATTTAGGGGATCTGCTGGATGCATTTTTTATCTCATTTTCAATTGTTTTAGCCTAAATTTAGAGTTAGTGATGCATTTAGGTGATCTGTTGGGAGTGCTCTATACTCATTAAGTGGATATATAGGATTTTAATTTTTTATTTATATTAATGCCATCATTTTTATATATAAAAAAAGGGTAGAGAGGGAAATTTCATCAACTAATTTTTTTTTCCAAATCGCTATAATAATACGTGTCAATCGTATTCCTTTATGAAATAAATTTCCTTTTACCTTTCAAAAAGAAAAAAAAAATCACACTTTCAAATTTCTGATAACCAATGACTGATACTCGAAGCTTAATTGACCGTACTCGACCTTTTATTCATTCTAGGATTGTCATAGACAAAGTGCAAAAGTCAGCAGATCGGGGATGATGGAGGTGTTTGTTGGGGGATGAATTAATAGCATTTTACTAACAAAGGAAAAAAAAAAACCATAATATATATGGATACTAGTAGCATTTTACTTAAATGTCACTATATATGTTGGATTAGTAGCATTACATTTTGTGATGGTTTGGCAAGTTGTATTACAATGGCATTGCTTAAATAACTTTATATGTTCAACTCCGGGGTGTTTGGTGCGTTGGTTGAAGGCTTGAAGCCGGATTAACAAAGGTAAACATACTTAACTTTGTGTTTGGTAGCTTTGTCCACAACGCGTTGGGCCCGTGTATTAGGAGCAGCCCAGGCCAAAATCACTGTTACACCCATCTTCCCCATCTGGCGACCCCCCTCAATTGTGTATGACAAAATGCTACAGTGTTCTTGATTAAATTTAAGGTTTACAAATTTACCCTTGAGTTTCATTGAAAGTCTGAAATTTCATTGATTAGATCAGGCGACCACACCACGTCTTGGCCACGAACTGCAGAAAGATACTCGCGTGAAGCTACCAGAGCCGCCGCAGCGGAGGACGAGATAGAGTGTCGCAGCCGTCCACCGCGTCTCAGCCGTCGCCCTCTTCCTCGCCGGCCTCCTTCCCTCGACGCATCTGTGTTGGCTCGAGAAGATGGTTAGAAGATTTGGGTGCAGATCTCGCCGCCCTCGCCCCCGCCTTCGCCCTCACCGCCCCCTTCCCTCATTGACCTTGTCCTCTGCAATTTGGAATCAGATCTCGGCACCTTGGCCCTCAACACCTCCTGGCCTCGCCCTGACGCCCTCACCGCCTCCTTCCCTCGCCGACCTCACCCAAGCCTTAGAGCCTCCTGCATTTGCCGCCTCCATCGACCCCTGTCACAGCCCAAAATCATTTATTTTCCTTATAATTTTTATTTGAAATTATAAATTTTTTAATTTATAAAGTGTTTGAAAAATATTTTATTTATTGAATTTATGTTAGTCTAATCATGCCCCTAGTTAAAAAATAATAATAACTTTGATATTATAATTAGGCTTTAAAAATAAAATTTATTTTCAAAAATAATTATATTATATATAATAAATGTTTATAATATTTAAACAAGCATTTAAAGCTAATAAGTGAATAGAAAAAAAAATCTACACATGGATATATACAAACTTTTTCTTAATAAGATCTTGGTACGGTATAGACGTGGATCTTGATTCAAATTTCAAGTTCAAGTATAAGGTTTATTTAAATATATGCCATGGTTAATTTTTGTCCATTTTAATATTATGTGTTTACCATACGTAAATTAAATTATATCGCTAGGGGCCCGCTCAATGGGTCCAGGACTTCATCGTCCTTGGTTTACCACAATGCGATTATATGTTACTGTTAAGGTTGCAACCTATTCGCCAGGAGCCTGTTCAATGGGTCCAAGATATTAAAGTCATTGGTATGCCACCGTGCGAATTTAAGTTACAGTGCAGTATGTATGTGTTGACCATTTTATTAACGTGGATAATGATTGCATGATATCCCACACTTGATTGCATGATTGCATGAGTCTACTTTGTATGCTCATCCCATATTAAACATTTTCAGATATTTTGACGTCGGAGGCGCGTGGAAGGTTGAATGGTGAAACAAATTATTCTAGAAAAACGATATTTTATTTGTAATGTATTTTATAAAAAAATATATATATTTCACGATTTTCACATAAAACATTTATTTATATTCATGATTTTTCGCATGAATATTCACTTAAATTTTAATTAGATTCGGGTGTCACAACCCCTCATTCAATGGCAGTTGCTGTAAAGGTATTTTTGTCAATATCGGCAAACTTTCTTATTTTTTTAATTACAAAGCTAATAAAATCTGATTTTTTAAATTTTTCTAAAATTTAATTTGTTTTATTACAAAGATAATAAAAAACTGAAGTTAAAAAAAAAAAACTTATTTTTTAAAATCTATGGAGTAATACAAATTTGGAATTTATTGAAATCTGAAATAATTCAATTATTCAAGTTAAGGGCAAATTTGTTATTTTAAAATTAAAAGAGGGTGATATTTGTAGTTTTGTGTTTAATCTAAGTTTTAAATTTGTGTACCAAACATCCATTCATCACTATCTACATTTCACATCTAATGTACCAAACACAATTCTAATGCATCAATCACCCCCTTCTTATTTTTACATAAAATCAGAAACGATCACCTACCCACCGTGGGCAAGCATAACGTGTCCACCACTGATGTGACAATTTTAATTAGGAAAGAGAATTAATAAATCTTACTCTAATTAAAATTATCTTACTATAATTATAATTATCACATCATGGTGGGCACATTATGTATGCCCACGGTGGGTAGGTGATCATTTCTGATGGCTATACAGATCCGATCATCTACCAACCGTGGGCAAGCATAACGTGCCCACCACTGATGTGACAATTTTAATTAGGAAAAAGAATTAATAAATCTTACTCTAATTAAAATTATCTTACTATAATTATAATTGTCACATCATGGTGGGCACATTATGTATGCCCAGGTGGGTAGGTGATCGTTTCTGTATGGCTATATCCTAACCTACCTATCAAACATGCCCTAATGATATTATGCCCTCTCAAAACAAAAATAAAAAACGAATGATATATTATGTTTCTATCTTACTAACTATTTTGTTAGTGGATTGGTTAAAAAAAAGATTTGTACTCGAATTATTTGGTTTAATTGTGTGATTTGTTGTATTAATAACATTACATTTCTATATCTCATATTTATAAATTATAGAAACACTGCTTAAATAACACTATGTGTGTGTGTGTGTTTTTAAGGGGAATATTGCATAATATCATTCGAAAGAAGCTCCCTAGCTAATCCAACTAGGAAAATTAGCAGTCCAATACATTGATTGCGAAGAACTACGCATAAATTGTGCTAAACTATGAGCAAGTCTATTAGCATATCGAGGAACATGAAAAATATTGTTACGTAAAACACACATGTGAGTTGTCGTAATCACCTCCAACACATCATCCGACAAGAAGTATCCTTCCTCAGCGGGATTAACCATGATCTGAGATGCAAGAAGCGAATGGTCCAATAGATGTGAACACTATGTGTGTGTTGTATTACTACTTTTACTACTACTTACTCTATATACTACTCTCCTCCCCCGTCCGCCAAGATTATGTAAAAATTACTATATTTGGCGTCGCCAGATTATGTCACTTTCCTTTTATGGTAATGGTCCCACCATCCTCTTAATATTTTATCCTTACTACACTCTTTATTTACAAAAAACCCACTCAAAATTCAATCTCAATCACACATCTCATAAAGTGGTGAACCCTTTCTCCACTACATCAAAATCATCACCAATTTTATTAAATCCCGTGCCCAAGCAATTTTACATAATTTTGGCGGACGGAGGGAGTAACATTCAGTGTTTTTGTATAATTGACTATTTTTCTCTTTCCCATATATTCAAGCAGAATATATATATATTGAAGTCACCATATTTTTCTTTCTCGAGTTCAAGATATTATATCACTGTTTTTTTTTTTTTCTTTACCTCCAAATCATCAAATCGAATAGTTGAAATTGGTTCATAGAGTCAATAGGTAAATCTATCAATTCTCATTTAGTAAAAATAAATAATATCTCGAATATGCCTTAAAGGATTATTAAAAAAAAACTCAAAAAATCTATACACACATCCCTTCCCCTCCAACCCAAACCTTTTGCCGCCATCATCCCTCCCTCCTCATTTTCCCGCTGCCGACGCCATCATCCCCCATTCTCTTATCACCTGTGCCACCCTCGCCCCAACCTGCGCCGCTGCATCCCTTCATTTTGTCGTTGGCATCCCTTCCCCCTATCCACTGTCGTCGCTAGCCCGAGCTTCAAAGTTTTCTTTCTATCGCCTTTGTCTCTCTAACCACTCCTGCTGCCATCCTCTATTCCCTTTTTGTATGCACCATCGCCCATGTATGACCACCATTATCGCCGCCACTGCATGAGGTCTCTCTCTCTCTCTTCTTTTCTCTCTCTCTCCCCCATAGTGTATAAAATGTAAAGGTGTGTAATTGCAAAAAAAGGTAAAACATTGTATTTTACACTGATACATACTTTTCGTGATATTATAAAATTGTGTAAATCGAAAAAAGTTTGAACAATGTATTTTACACTTACAAAGTAGTATAAAAATATTCTAATCAGAAATATTACCATTTTCACAATTTTATTCATATGAATAATTTTCTTTTCACAAAATCTCATGCACACCCGGGTGTACGGGTCGTATCCGACCCAGATCCTGACCCTGATCTTTTTTTTTTTTTTTTTTTTTTTGATCGGTCAAAGTCATGTTAGATGTTAGTAGTTAGTTCCCCATCCACTCCAAGAACCACCTTATCTCTCCATTCCCAACTCCACCTTATATCTCCAATCACCAATTCGTTCCCAAGAGGGATCGAACCCGGGTCACTTCACTTAAGTGAGGACCCGGTGGCCAGTGGGCTAAGCCCCCTGGTTAGATCCTGACCCTGATCTAATCCAACTGGACTATCGTACCCGAATGTCAAGTGTTAGTGTCATTTCAATCTTATAGTGTTAATGTCATTTACATGTAGTGTTAGTGTCATTTCAATATAGTATTAGTGTCATTTCAATTATATAGTGTTAGTGTCATTTTCGAAATAGTGTCATTTGTAAAACAAAATAGTGTTAGTTTTATTTTTGAAATAGTGTCATTTGTAAAACAAAATAATGTTAGTGTCATTCTAAGATCGTGTTAGTGTTAGTGTCATTTCGTGTTAATGTTAGTGTCATTTCAAGAAAAAATAGGTCAGGATAATCTAATTAAATTAGGATCCGGGTTGAGTACAACTCGAGTGTACGGTACACCCGAGTGTATAGAAGACCACCTCGTTTCTTTTACTACTCCCTCCGTCCCATTATTTATGGCACACTTTCATTTTTGGGCTGTCCCAACCTAAATGACACGTTTCTATTTTGGGAAATAATAAGGGCTCACTTAGGCATTAATTTAATCACTAATTACCTTCCTAAAAAAATTCTCCTAACCCTAATTAAAATTCATCTCCTACTTCCTCTCTCTCTCTCCACAACACCCCTACCAGCCGCCTCTCTTCTCCCTTCAAAATTCTTTCGGCCACCACCCCGCCGGTCGATCTGTTGCATCCACCGCCATCGCCGCCCTCGCCGCCCCCCACCACCCGGTCGCCACCGCGTTGCCGCCTTCTTACCTACGTTTTCCCACGGCTGCTCCACCCGCGTCGCCCCTTCGCTGTGACATCGTCCCCTCGCGGAGAAGAAGCCTCCTCCCTTTATTTGTTTGGTTTGTGGATATGTGGATTCGAGAGGAGGCCGTCGATTTGTTCGTGAGCAATCTTGCTTGGAATTTTGTTTGTAATTAATCACCTAATGGAATTTGTTTTGGGATATTTCCGATTTGATTTTTTTTCAGATTTCGTTTTGGATTTCGGCAGATCTCCTTTGTCTTTAAAATTTGGGTTCAGTTTTGTTTTGATTTTGTTTTGCTTTTTGCTGGTGAATCGAGTTAACAAATTGGTGATGAACAAACTTTTTGTTCTTGATTTTTGCCTTCTTCGACGAGGTCGCAGCGGCGCGAGGTATTGCCATCTCTTGATTTTTGTCGATTTGGGGATTTTTTTGGTTTGAGGATTTTGGTATTTGATTTTTTTGACTTGTGGATTTGTGGATTTGAGAGGAGACGGTTGATTTTGGTTTCGATTTCTATTTGCTGGTGAATCGAGTTGGCCGACGACGGAGGCGGCGGCGGTGGCGTCTCTTCACTGCGAGCCCGGCGGAACTGGAGGACGAAGGAGGCGGCGGCGGAACTGGAGGACAGGGGAGGCCGAGAGAGAGTGTATGTGAGTGTGTGAGTGCGTGTGTGTGAATTGAAATAACATTAAACATCTATTCCTTAATTCTACTTTTTTTAATCTTCGTGCCGAAAAGTTTTGTCCCATAAAAAATGGGACGGAGGGAGTATATAATTTTAATTTGAATAAAGTGTTGTCTCTTACTTCATATTCCTAAGTCCCACACACCTATATATCCCTACGTATAGAGATATGTTTTATTTTCTATTTGTAATTAAATTATCGCATGCTCCATTACTTTTAAAAGTCACACGTACGCCACCCCACTCATGATAGCTTGATTCTTATTTCAATTTGCTATGATTACATGGCTGACCTTTACCAAGGAAACTGAAATAAGAAAACAATGTCTGCTTCGTATATATATCATATTTTAGTATTGATTCATGTGATCATCGTTAAATTCCATTCCCACTATTTCTAGCTCGATCGGATCGAATTCCACTCTCTCCAAAATCATAATATTACAACATATACTAAGATCGTTAATTACTAATAAAATAGGGCGCCATAATTTGCGACTGTGTTATAAAGAATAGGTCAATAACAAAATTGCGATGCGTACACAATATATATATATATATAATATATATCATATATATCTATAGGGAGAGGTTCACATAAGAACCACTAAATAAATTAGAACAGAATCATTTTAAGCCATTCGATCATCAAGATCTACGGTGGATGCATCATCTTGGTGGATGAATGCAGATCTTGGGTTCGAATCCTGAAGGGAGCAAAATTTTTATTATTTTTCGGATGCATTAATTTAATAGTGAATGCATTAATTTATATAGCAGATGCATTGATTTTAATGGTTCTTATGTTCTCACTATAAGTTGGTTCTCATTATAACCACACCATATATATATATATATATATATATATATATATATAATATATATATAATAT